>NC_081313.1:61186162-61316162 GCF_026419965.1 Kogia breviceps | reverse complement strand
TGGCATGTCAGAGAATGGGGCTGGTGAGGGGAGAACTAAAAGACACTTGAAAATTAGAACATAATCCAGCAGTTCCTCATAAAACAGACATTATCTAACTATCTGTACAAACTATAATATATAAATACCTGTTCGTATATTTAAACAGATTACTCATACTGATATAGACAAAGGCAATTTTTCTAGCTTCAAACTAGAGTTTGGGGACTATCCCCCAAGAGTTGGACCCCTAGTTTTTTATGACGTTTGGGGGATCATTTCCTATGATTACCTTGTGTGCCAGCTACGAGTTGCGTCCTGAGGTTGTAATAAGGGTTTGCAGGATTACTGAACAGAGTGCAACATGGATCTGGAATGTTAAAAATTTATTATTGAGAAAGCTCTTTTGCCAAAATGCCCTTAAAAAGTGCATTTTATGGGCTTCTCTGGTGGCGCAGTGGTTGAGAGTCCGCCTGCCGATGCAGGGGACACGGGTTCGTGCCTTGGTCCGGGAAGGTCCCACATGCCGCGGAGCGGCTGGGCCCCGTGAGCCATGGCCGCTGAGCCTGCACGTCCGGAGCCTGTGCTCCGCAAAGGGAGAGGCCACAACAGTGAGAGGCCCGCGTACTGCAAAAAAAAAAATGTGCATTTTATGTGTTTAACATTTTTGTTTCCTTGTATGATCTTTGTGTCATTTAAAGCAAACCAGAAATAAACAAAGAAATATTGATATAGAAACCATTCAGTACTGTGCACAGCCATTTTCATATAAGAAAAACATTTTTGAGTTTGTTTTTTAGACATCTATTCCCCCTACTGGTGATGTTTATTCTTATTTGGCTACCCCAAAAAATAAATAATAAATCATGTTGAGATAATAGGAAGAGACGAAGGAGCCTGACTGAATTATCTGAATATCTCAGTCATGTGATTGCTTTTGTGACAAATTCTTAAATTGCAGACTTTCAAACCTCCCTCTGATGAGAAAATAGGGTGACTTTGCAAGAGTTGTCCTTTCTCCCTGAACTCTGGAGCGTATGTATTTTCACCTCAGAGCCTGCAATTTGGGATATCCTTACTGATGATGGGCTGTGGCCCCCTTTGTTTACCTGGCTAGTGGAGGTTGGAGACTAAAGAAACCTCAGACTTTTTTGTCTTCAAACACTGCCTGTCCAGATCTGACCCTTCTCACAAGGTACCCAGATAGGGACACAGTTTATTGTAAAGGGTCTGTTGTAAGGTGATCTTATATGATGTCTGCCTTGATGCTGCCTAAACGTCCCTTGCACCTAGGGGACCTCGTAGCGCCCTCTCCGCCACAGCTGAGTCTTTGCCCCTCCTGTGTGCTCCCGTAGCCCTGTCTCCTGCAGTGCCCACTGCACGGCAATGGTCTGACTCTCTGGCCATCTTCCCAGCCCAGTGGTTCACTTCATGAAGATAGGGCTGCACTGTCCCGGCCCATGGCGGGTGATCTGCACATCACAGCCACCCCCAGGGTGCCTTTGCCTTCCCTCCAGAGCAGCAGTCAGATGTTTGGTACGCAGAAGTTCTAGAGGACAAGTGTGTGGAGGGCAGAGCCACCTCGTTTCCAGGGCATCCCAGTGCTGTCCATGTGAACAGTGCCCCACTGTAGGCTGTTCCTCAGTGAGAGGCCTGCCCCAGCCTTACCCCACCTCTGGGGACCATGGTTTATAACCTGAAGGGATGGAGAGGCCGAAAGTCCAGTGAGCAGATCTCATGTGTTGGAGGTGAGGATCAGGGAAAGAGCGCCAGCCTCATGGGACTGGGGTTCCCATCTTGGCTCTGCTACTTACTCACTGTGTGTCTTTGGAAAGTCCCTTCTACTTCTCTGAGCTTGAGTTTCCTGTCCTCAAACTGAGGGGTTTGATGAGATGATGCTTAAAGTTTTCACTCCTCATTAACCTTCTACAATCCTAAGAAAGCAGAAGGTACAGAGAATGCCCTGTCCCCTCAAGCTCCAGCAGTTCATGGAAAACTTTCTGCAGTGACGAAGAGCTCTCTTGTAAGAAGATTTCTAAAATAATGGACTCGTTTAACAAGACTAATGTAATGAGCAAAGTGTTCATGAATCCGAAATAATGTATTAAATTTCATATGGCCTTTTAAAATTAAGGGAGGGGCTTCCCTGGTGGCGCAGTGGTTGAGAGTCCGCCTGCCGATGCAGGGGACACGGGTTCGTTCCCCGGTCCGGGAGGATCCCATGTGCCGCGGAGCGGCTGGGCCCGTGAGCCGTGGCCGCTGAGCCTGCGCGTCCGGAGCCTGTGCTCCGCAACGGGAGAGGCCACAGCGGTGAGAGGCCCGCGTACCGCAAAAAAAAAAAATAAAATAAAATAAAATAAAATAAAATTAAGGGAGAGGGGGTGTGGAACAAAATGTACAGTGGACATTATGAACGTAAAAGGCTTGAGAAATTACTCCATTAAGTTTAGTAAATATTTGCCAAACCCCTGCTCCGTGCCAGGCACAGCGCTAGGTACTAGGGACACCAGGATGAATAAGACAGTCCCTGCCTTGAAGAAATCAGACATCTGGGCAGACAACATGTAAAAAGGTCGTTTCAAAATGCTATAATAAGGACAGTGACAGAAATGTGCCCAGGATGCCAGGGGGCCTGGGGAGAGTCCCAGAAAGGTCTCTTACGGGAAGTAATAACTGAACTGAGTTTGAAAGAAGTCATTCAGACCTTTTTTGCTGAACCCAAAATTCTATGAGGCTTTCCAGTTTCAGCCTAGTCATTACCTCTACTGTTAAGCTTGTAATTTATTGGCTTTTTTTTTTTTTTTCCAGAAGAGAGAATAATGTTGACCAGCAACCCAGGAGGGCTTTTGAAAGCAGGGGAGAAGGGTCAAACTCTCTTAGCTAATTCCTTTCCATTTGTTCTATATATTGGTATAGGTTTTGGTTAGATTAGGGTCTTCGGCCTCTTATTTTAAATGTCCTAAAATAAATTCCACTGACAGAAAGGCTGACTTAAGATTATTGATTAGGATCATTTATAGGTCTCAGGCCTTGGCTGTACTCCCTGAACTAGACTATCCCTGTCACCAACGTGTTCCTCAAAGCTCTTAGCTATAGCAGGTAAGAATGAAGGGAAGTAGAGAAGCCCGAAAGCAACTTAAGGCAGGTTTAGAGAGCCTAAGATCTTCACTGAACTATATTCAACGTCTTAAGTCTTTGGTGTGCTCCCCATGAAGTGGCTTAAATTTATGGAGTTTCCAGCTGAAATTCAACTTCCTTTTTAGAAACAAAACAAAAACTTTAAGAAAATGCCACTCTAGAGCTACTACATGTAGTTATTCAACAGATACCAGTATTTTCTTTTTCATGTTTTGGAAGACAGGAAATGTGTAAATTGAGGTTGTCAAAAAAGAGAAGACCTTGTCTGTCCCAAAGGAGAATCTCCTACAGAGCACCAAAGGGATGGGCCATGAGCTCCTAGAAGAAAAAACTGGCCTCTAGGTCCTCAGGACAAGTTGCAGCAAACAAAGCATGTCTCTCTCTGAACAGAACTATGATAGGCCTAATAAGTCTGGAGTTAGGGAGGGAGTGCCCCTTATTGTATCCTGTGGACGTGAAAGAAAACATTGGGTGTGATGCCAAGACCATGAGATGGATTCATAACCAGTTAAATGACTACCCTGAAAAGGTGCTCATTTGGATTCATGTCATCTTGGAAGGAGTTTGTAGTACTAACTCCTAGGGAGCTGCTTTGCATCTTTTTGGAACAAGACAGGGAGGGCAGAGTGTAAGAGAGAAAGAGAAAGAAAAATAAGGAAGAAGGACAAGGAGGGCTCTGACCATAACCAGTCTTGTTTAGCATTTATATCAACTTGGAAGATGATGTAGAAAGAGCAGTATCAACAAAATTACAGGCGATGCCAGTCAGGGTGAGATCTGGGATGCAACAAGTCCTTGCCAAGAATACAATAATGGGCTAAATATAACAAGATGAAATGTAACTGGGATGAATGCAAGTTTCTACCCATGGGTCCAAAAAATCAATTGTGCAGGTTAAGATGAGAGAGGCATGAATTAGCCACAGCACTTACAAAACAGTTACAAATCCCGAAAGACAAAGGGTTTGAACTGACTGTAAACTCACGGGCAATGGGGCCAGATAATCAAATGGGATATTAGGCTAGAATGAGGGAGCTGATTGTTCTCTTGTACTCTGAACTATTCAGACCACATCTGGAAAATTCTGCCCAGTTTAGGGCTTTGTGTTTTAAGAAGGGTGTAGACAAAGTGGAACGTATCCAGAGGAATGTGTTTACCAGATAGTGAAAACCTAGTGTCTTCTGGGAAAAGAGAAGACAGGAAGGCCATAGTGCTAACTTCACAGGCTTGAAAGGGAATTCGATTTGAGAGAGAGAGACAAATCTGGAATTGATGTAAGGAAGACCTTTCTAACAAAACTGCTGCAAGTTAAAATAGGCCACCTTGGGAGCGAGTGATGTTCCCATCCACTGGAAGTGTTTTAACATGGGCTGAGGCCTGTCACAGTAGGATGACGTAGAAGGGACCCTCTCTGTATATGTGTGTGTGTGTATACGTATGTGTGTGTGTACAAACATACATACAAGCTTTCTTTTATACATTCTTAGAGCAAGTACTATATGCCAGGTACTAGGGATCCCAAGACATAGTACCTTCCACAAAGGAGGCAGATCAAAATCACAGCCCTACAAGACACATGCAGTCCTAGAAATGTGAAAAATCATTGCAATAAAAGAGAGACAGGGAGTTACTAACTCTGCTGCTCAGCGAAAATGAATTTTGAGGCAGGCAAAGCAGAGGGAAGAGTGGTGGCGTGACGTCCAGCTGGGGATGTTGCTGGGTGTGTGAGGATGGTGAACAGGCAGAGGTAGGCTGACCCTTGGGTGTTAGGATAAGGAGCTCGCTCTCTCTCCAGGAGGAAGAAGGGAGGGAACTGGCAGAGACTACTTAAAATAGACATTTCAGACAATGATTCTGCTGACAGAGAAGATGGACTGGGCTCAGGAGAAGTGGTGACAGGAGACTGGTTAATCATTTCTATCTCTGAGAGCCTTAAATTCATGGATTGTTATTCAATGTGAACATTTTTTGGATGAAAATGCTGTTAAGGAGCTAGTAACAAGAGGGCAGCCCAATATTTATGCAGAAAGAAGTTGTTGGTCTCCATCCACGAAAATAAGCAGAAGAGGTCTGAGTAGATCCGGCTGTGTGATCCCAGGTCATGGAGACCTGGTCCAGGACAGGGTCAGGGTTGACCAGGGATATTGTCCAAGAAGAGGAGCAATGCAGAGCTATTAAACACAGTCCATCAGCATTGGACAAGTAAGTCTGCCTGAACTGAAGGTAAATTCAAATGGAGAATTAGAGAGAAATTGAGAGAAGGCTTTGTAGCCACTGAAGCTCTCAAAGACACAAACACCTGAGCCAAGGAAACGCTGCCTCTGACCTGGGGAGATGGCTGGGCCCTCACAGCCAGGCCTTGATATTCTCCTGTCGAACATAAACAATTTCAGAGTTCCAGCACTGGACAAGGCCATTCTGTGACCATGATGGATCTAGACAAAACAAGACCTCCTTGTAATGATATCTGAACGAAAATAAGAACATTGTCCAAACCACAAAAATGGCCAGACATTCCCCTATCTGGCTAATAGGAGTCACAGCAGCTTCTTTGACAATTATAGCTATAGCCTTGCTTCACTCTTCTCATCTTCTAGAGAAGATGTTTTAAGATACCCAATCAAAGCTTTACTCTACTTCCTGATAGCATCCAATGCAAATCCAAGCCCCACTTCCTTGAACCCACCCCCAAATCATTTAATACAAGTCCAAACCCTCCAACAAGTTCTTTCTAACCCCTTTTCCTGAGATACCTCATGGTTCACCATGGTGCGTGTTCTCTTTCAGTGCAATACGTCAGCAAACCCATTTGTTCCCAGTGGTCTTTGATTGGAGAGCATTGACACAGGTTAACATTATATTTTATCCCCAGCTTTTTTTCTCTGGGGTTCAAAGTGTCCCTGAAGTTTTCTGGTAGAATATTATATATGACTAGGAATGGTCTGCTAGTCCATGTACTGCTTCAAGCACAAGACCTCGGCTGTTCACTTTGTTCACCTGATGCATTCCAAGAACCAGTTCAAATAGCAGCAGCTTCTGTAAAGACCTGGTATCTTTCCCTTGAAATGATCCATCCTAGAGATGCTACTGCACATGGTACTGACCTTTGTTAGCAGATATTTGGTACTTTTTTTCTTTTTTTTTTTTTTTGTGGCACGCAGGCCTCTCACTGCTGTGGCCTCTGCCGTTGCGGAGCACAGGCTCCAGACGCACAGGTCCAGCGGCCATGGCTCACGGGCCTAGGTGCTCAGCGGCATGTGGGATCCACCCGGACCGGGGCACGAACCCGTGTCCCCCGCGTCGGCAGGCGGACTCTCAACCACTGCTCCACCAGGGAAGCACTGGTAAATATTTTTTTACAAGTATTTTTTAGCACTTCCCCTAGATTATAAATTCATTGAGAGCAAGGACTCTTATTCATCTTTGTGTCCTCAGTGTCTAATGTAGTAGCATATAGAAAGTGTTCAGTGAAAAGTCATTAAATGAATAAATGATCAAACGAATGAATGAAATGTCAGACTTAGAAGGGACTTAAACAATGATCTAGCCCAGGGGTCTCAAACTCAAATACCTAGTGGAGCTCAGCAGGTGACAGGGAGGGGCCTCTGGTATCCTGGACAGTATCTGCCCCATCAGTCCGAGTGGGTTGTTGCTAGGGAGGAGAGTGGGTTCATTGTTGCCATGATCTTCTGATTTTTAAAGAAAAGACCTCAATATTTTAATGTTTTTAAAACACTGTGTGGGCCTAATGCATCTGCGGACCAGATTTACTTTCTGGGCTGCCGATTTGTGACTTCTGATCTTAGCCAACTCCTAATTTTATGTACAAGAGACTGTGGTCCAGAGAGATTAGCAACATGCCTGAGGTCACCCAGTCATCAATGGCAGAACTGACTCAAAAGGGGTCTTAAGAAGAATCACAATCCAAAAAAAAAAGAATCAGAATCCAAATTAGTATCTATCGATCATTCTGGGAGTAGGGCATTCAGACCTTACACTCCTATTCAAGCCAAAGTGCAGGTGTTATGGGTGAGAAAACCATTAGTAAAAATCTTAGAAATGGGATCTAGACTTTGCTGATGGTTCCATAATGTCAGGTAATATATATTTCTAAGCAAGTCCTAATATTTGCTTCCTTTTCCCAGTGCTGTGTCTATGTTTCCTTCTCACTAGCAAACTTAATTATATATCTTTTAAATATAAATTTTATTTCTATCAATATGGAACATGTAACTGTAGAAAATGTCAAATTGTACTACAAGGCTTATAATGACAACTCAAAGTCCCCAGCCCCACACTTCCCCTCCTCTGTCCTGGTCCCCAAAGGCAACTACTTCCAACGCTTTAAAGTGATAATGTGCTTTGCTTAAAATCTTTTAAAATTCACTATTCTCCTGTTTCAATCTGGAAGCCTATACTCTTCTGCCCTAGAAAACTTTCTTGTATCATTTATTTAATCATTTTCTTGTTTTCATTTTCTCTGTTTTCTACTTCTAGAATTCCTGTTAATTGGTTTTTCTAGTTATCTTTTCTTTCTAGTCTTCCATCTCTTTTTTAAAGATCTATCTTCTTTGAGATTTCCTCAATTTTTTCTTACAGCCCGTCTATTTTATCTTTTACTTCTGCTCTTATACTTTTAAATTCCCAGCATTCTTCTCACCCTCTGAATGTTCTCTCTTTAGTGTCCCCTTGTTCTTGTTTTGTGACTTCATACTCCCAGTAATTATAGTTTGTTTGTTTTCTTTAAGTTTCTTATGCTCTGGTCTGTTTTCCCAAATTCCTTTTTTTATTCAGTGTTTGTTTCAATCTCTGCTTGTTCCATTAGCAGATTTATTCAAATGTCTAATGGGCTTTGGTTGTCTAATCATATTTAAAAGTGAAGTGCTAAAATAAATAAATAAAGCACTAAAATACTGATGATAAGTGCTGTGTGCAGGGTGGGACTTTTTGATTGGTGGGCTTGACTGTACAATAATCAGGTGGAGACCCAGCTATTTTTCTTAGGGGATCTCCAATGTCCGTGTCAGAAGACAATTTTATAAGAGAACAATCCTCTAGATTCCCTCCTGAGAAGCAAAAATGTTGGCTCCCAGTGATCTGAGATTCAAATAGAAGAATAGAAGAGGGTTTGGAGATCTCGCCGTCTAATATGTAGACTTTCACATCATTCCTGTTTCTAACATTTTGCCTCATCCCTACCCCAACAGGTGGTTTCCCCAAATCCTTTCTGGTTCAACATCTCCAAAGGGAAGAATCTCTAATCTACTTCTAGGGAGATGGGGTTTGGGGAGATTTGTTTATCTTTTTTTTTTTTTTGTGGTACACGGGCCTCTCACCGTCGTGGCCTCTCCCATTGCGGAGCACAGGCTCTGATGCACAGGCTCAGCGGCCATGGCTCACAGGCCCAACCACTCCACGGCATGTGGGATCTTCCTGGACCAGGGCACGAACCCATGTCCCCTGCATCAGCATGTGGACTCTCAACCACTGCGCCACCAGGGAAGCCCAGATTTGTTTATCTTTAAAAGATACACCCATGCCTCCTGTTTGCAACCCCTCCCCATACTACCACCTTTAGTGGACAGATGACTGCTCCTCTCCAGGTTTCTGTGGCATGAGCTACCTTGCTCCTTGCTGGTTTCGCCCACTGCAGGCTCAAGTCTCAGACTTGGAGGTCTGCAAAGTCAGTTACTCCTTGTACTTCTGCATTCTAGCTTCCAAGATTTTGCTTGCTTTTCTCCTCTGCTGTCACCTCCTGTCTGGCTCTTGGCTTTTTTGGTTGGTGCCTTCTTTATTTCTTTACCATCACTTTAAAGGGTCTTCAAAGAAGAGCAGAGACCAATGCATATGTTTGACCCACCATGTGAAATTGGAAGTCTCCCTAGGAAATTTAGATTTGATTTTTCATGCCTGTTAGTCCAAGACGCATCTTGGCTAGGCAGGAACATGGACAGTGATCAACCTGGCCCATTCCCTATTCTTAACAAGCAGTCTTCCTGATGTGTCTACAAACACAAAAATGTCCTTTGACTCTTCATATTTAATATCACTGGTATGAAGATCTATCATATCTGCCTGTGGTGGGACTACTCCAACCTTGAGCAAGTGATATTCTAATACTTATTATATTTCCCAATTTTATGAAAAGGCTTGTGTGTCAACAATTTGAATTTTAAATCTGGTCGTCTACCTTTTTAGTTCTGTGCCTATTGATAGGTGAGTTGTACCTTACTTATCTGTGCAATTGTGTTTACATGAGCATAATCCTACTTTGCGTTGAATTGTAAGGGGGGTCCCATAGCATTCTTTATGGAGTCATTATCTATTATTGTCAATAATGATGGGTGTATGGTATATGCCACCAGATTGGCCCATGATAAAGGAGTTCTGTTACTGACAATTGTGGCAGTGGCAGTGGGGATGGTGGTGTGGTGGTAAAGATGTGGGGGGAGTGACAGTAATCAGGGTGACAGTACTAAGCAGCAACTGAGAGGATTTTTTTAAACTTAATTAAATTCCCTTTATTTATTATTTGGCTCCTTGTTATATAATCTATAACATCTGGGATAAGCTGTCATGAATAAAGTTATATCCACAACTCTGGGTGCCCACTTGTGGCCCTATCCATACCTCTAAGGGTTCTTACAGAGTCAGAGGGTAGGAAGAGCAGATCATCTACATGGTGTGATGGAGAGAGGCCACAGCAATTTTTCATGGTGGTCCATTCAGTCTTCAGAAGGACCAGGCTTGACTCATGTGACTGAATTTCATAATTATACAACTACAACCATGCCCACCTATCAATTAATTAATGTCCCTGTTCCAAGGCATGGTATTGGGAGTTCAGAGGGACACGAAAGGAAAGACAGCCTTTTATTCTCCAGGAACTTACCAACAGTACAAAGCAGTATAGGGTGAGCTTCCAATGGACATGATGGGTTTTAAAAGAAGGAGAATTTAGAATGAGTAGCAATAACTGCACTGGTCCTTTTTTTTGCACTTTGTATCTGTGTCATAGGATTTATAGTTATTTGCCTACTACATGGTTATCTTTTCCATCAGGGCATGGGGCCTGGTCTATTCATCTTTGTCTCCCCAGCAATTTGCATAGTGCCTGGCACCTTCAGTAAATGTTTTAAGAATGAAGAAGTGAATTCACAGAGGGGTGGGGATTAGGCTGGATCTGAGAAACAGGCAAACCAAGTAGGAGAGTATTCCTGGTGGAGGAAAGTGTGGCTGGAGTATACAACAGGTGTTCTGAAACAGACCTCACTGGACAGGGCTCAGTGGGTGAGCAGGGGGAGATATTTGGACATGGAGGCTAGAGCCAGATTGTGGAAAGACTTGAAAACCGATTTACAGAGGTTGAACTTTATCCTTTAGGAAAAGGTGAGCTGTTGGCATATTTAGTGTAGGAGAGGGGTTTGACAAGATCAGGGCATTGGGAAGATTAACTTGTCAGCCCCAAGCACAATGAACTGGTTGGAGAAGAGACTAGAGCCAAAGGGGACAGTTAGGAGGATACTGCAATCATCCAAGTTGGAAATGCTGACGGCCTGGATAGAATGGTTGGTGGTAAGAAAGTAGAGGTAGAAATAGATGCAATGAAAGAAAATATATAAGAATAATCTTTTAAAATAAAAATTCTGAAAAACATTTTATGGACACATCAGGTTAGGAGTTTCTGTTATCACACCACTTCTCAGCAGTTTTTATAGTATGAACACTTATTCTGAGCATACATTTGACTGCAAATTAGAGAGATGTGAAAGGGAGCTGGTAAAGGAATGCTTTGACTCAACATGCTCAGAGTAAGGGACCAAGAGCCAGGTTCCCAGAGTGAGATTGCTGTAGCTTTGTTCCCTTCAGCCTCTCCTCCTCTGCCTGAGAGCAAACCTACAAACTGTAGAGAACTTGACTTCCTCCAGGAAACTCTTGATCGTGGGGTGGGGACTGGGCATGGGAGGGCCGTCATTTCCCACAGTCTCATAAACCACCAGAATACCCTTCTTTATAGATTTAATCAGATCCAATACTTGGAAAATGATTATACTTCCAGCCCTAAACCTTACAAATCGGTCCTGAACTATGTGGAGCTATGACAATGAGTATTTCCTGGGTGGAGAAGTGGGGAGAGGGGAAGGAAACAGAGCTGAAGGAACTTGAGTGCAATTTTTATGAACATTTTTACCGTGGAGGTTTAGGTCATGTGGACAACAAAATGACTAAGATTCTATGCCATAACCATTCTGAAAAAGCTTTTGAAGTGGGGATACTGTCATATTAATAAGCACAATCAAATACTTCTGTAGACATAGCCACATAAAGAAAAAGATATAAGTAATGTATAACATTGAAAATACTTCCACAAAAATCTTTGATCAGTTTTCTTTTTAAAAATGAACCCACAAAAAAGTGCAAACATTGATACTGTGGCTTGGACCTAAGCTTAAAGCAGAACCTGCTTCTTCAATTTGATATTCTTTTGTGTTCCTTATTCACCCAGTGATCAGAGGTGGCCTTAATTTCAGCTCTTAAATGGTGCTTCATGACCTCTTGAACAGGTTAAATAAATAATATCTATAATCCCCAAATTTAACACAATGTGTTGTTAAATGAGGAAGAGAATGAACCATTATCCTTTGTGTTTGAGGATGACTCCACTCATGGTGATCGCTGATCATGTGTGTAAGCTACAAGGAGATGTGAATGACCTGCCCCTTTCTACCCTGTAATCAAAGGCCACCTGGGCTCATTTTCAACCCTACCCCCAAGATCCTTCTTTACATCTTAGCTTAATAATAATGTCACAGCAATACTATTACTGCTACAGTGGTTAAGAATCCGCCTACCAATGCAGGGAACACGGGTTTAAGCCCTGGTCCGGGAAGATCCCACATGCCACGGAGCAACTAAGCCCATGTGCCACAACTACTGAGGCTGTGCTCTAGAGCCCGTAAGCCACAACTGCTGAGCCCATGTGCCACAACTACTGAAGCCTGCGTGCCTAGAACCCATGCTGCACAAGAGAAGCCACCGCAATGAGAAGCCCGCGCACCACAACGAAGAGTAGCCCCTAGTCACTGCAATTAGAGAAAGCCCACATGCAGCAACAAAGACCCAACACAGTCAAAAATAAATAAATTTATTTTTAAAAAAATACTATTACTGCTACTGATGATAATGATGATACCATCGACAATAATACAATAGTAGGAGACTTAATAACTAATACTCTTGTTGATCTTTTATCAAAACCCCGTGAAATGGGCAAAGAAATTATCACCCCTATTTTCTGATCACTGGGCCCCAAGGTCATCTGTTTCCAAGAATACTGAAAATTGAAAAATGCCCATTTAATTTCTCTTAAATATTAGTAAAATAATATCTTTACATTGTTTAAATTCGATCTTAAGTAGCTAATTGGTTTGTTTCTATCCCCAAATGATACGCTTCCATCCATGAAAAGCCAAACCAAAGACACAGCTCCCATATTCCTATTCGTTTTTTTATACAGATTTTTAATGTCAATTTTATTCCAAACCCTGCACAAACATAAATACTGCATTAAAGGAAGATGAATTTATTTTGACCTTTACTGAAAATGCACTGTGAAACAAAGCACTTAAGCATTTATAGCCTGTTAGACACTCATATCACCCAATTCCATGTAGATAAGAAAGTCCTTCCCAGCAAAAGTAATGTTCACAAGTCGAGCAGTTTTACAGAGCACTTAACTGCAAAGCCAGATATCATGTTCTTCACTATGAGTCTGTTTTGGTCGGTTTTATGCATCTAAGATCTATAGACATTAAGGGAGTATCTAAAATGTTACAGTCAAGAAACATAGAGGATGACGTTTTCTTATGGGTTTTGATGAAAATACAGGATATTTGCAACAGAACTCTTGGGGATAACCATTATTTATTACAAAGGAGATGGAGTGTATTGGGGTTTTGTTTTGTTTCTCTTTTAAAACCGTCTCCCACGTCCCTCCTGCAAAGAAATTGGTGGCATTGTTTTAGTAATTTTTGGTTAAAAGTAGGTTTCAATTCTACTTATAATTACATACCCTCTCCCCTCAAAATAAAACACCCTCTCCTTGCATGAACAGAAATGAGTATTTTTGTGCATTTTATTTTTTGACATAATCTTTTTCCTTTAGTCATAAGCCTCTGACTACAGAGCTATTTCCTCCTTCCAAATTCTTGTGTCAGAGAGTTGAGATGTTAAACCACAGCAACCATGAAACTTTAAAATCCCTGATGCATGATGAATGGGTGCTGGGCAAAGCAGCTTAAAATCTATGCTTTTGCTTCACTTTAAACACTTTAAATTGACAGCGCCATAGATCAAACACTTTTACTAAGAGGAGAAGCTTTGGCAATTTAACTTAAACAAGTGCACAGTTACCATCATCTCAAGACCTCACCCCTCCACAATTACCCCTTCCACCTGGCAGATAGGGTACATTTCTCATTGAGAAGAAGGGGTGTGTGTGTTCGCGCGCGCAGCTCTACTACAGGGCAGCCTCTTATAACCGTGTGTGTGTGTGTGTGTGTGTGTGTGTGTGTGTGTGTGTGTGTGTGTGTGTGTTCGTGCGCACAGCTTTGCTACAGGGCAGCCTCTCATAACCGGGCTAGATAACACCCCACGCAACCTCCATCACATACATCGCCACAGCCCGAGGTGAACCGGGGGCTTCCACCCGCAGTCGGGCCCGCTGCAGAGCATGCGCTGTGGTTGCTCCTCCGCCCACCGCTACCTTAGGCTGCCCCCCCACTCGTCTCTCCTCTTCCTCCTTCTCCTCCCCCTCCCCCTCCTCCTCTCCCTCCCCACCCACTCCTAGAGCAGCAGAGTTGGCGCTCTGCCCATTCAGGCGTTCAGCGTCAGCTCCTCAGGGATCAGCAGGCAAAGTCACAGTCTGCACAAACAGAGCTTTCAAATTCATAAAATTCATAGGATTTTTCACAAATGAATGAACACAATTTTCTACCAATTTCCTCATTATGCAAATATGCAAAATATCAAATTTAGGCCAATTAGGGTCCTCCACAGTCCCAAATTCACCCGTTTAAGCCATAATTGCAGAAACTATCAAATAATTACGGTCGCTAATTGGAAATATTTGTGACAGATACAACAAATTCTTGCACAAATTACATTTCATTCGAGGAACCACTGCGCGCCACTGAAATTTTATCGAAGTCTAATTTAACTTACATAATGAGTTGAATTGAGTACTTGTTATCAAATTTGAGCAATTCATAGCCCCGTAATGTGGAATGATCAAATAAATTAAAAGGGAATTTATTCAATATTTTGTTGTGATCCCTTTCTCAGAACCATTGCTATTTTGTAGGGAATGTCCTCCTCCCGTGGCCCGGGGCCGGTGCCTGGTGTCACGCAAGCCCTGGCGGTGCCCGCCGCGCGGCGGAGGCGGCGCCGCGAGGAGGAGGCGGGTGACCGGCAGCCGGCAGCCGGCAGCCAGGAGCCAGAACCTCCACCTGGAGCGGCCGCCGACCCGGTCGGTGTTCAGCTCCGCAAGCGAGCGCAGAGCCGTCGGAGGCCCACTCCGCTCGGTTGCGTTTATTTAATTGGTTGGAGGGGTCAGCGAATACTTCCGGGTGAAGCGAGGGCAGTTCTAGAAATGATCTGATTTCTGGAAGTGTAAATACATGCGCGCACACACGCCCACACACTCGTGCCACATGCGCGTCCTACACACATGCACATGCACATCGCAAACGGACACACA
Organism: Kogia breviceps; assembly: GCF_026419965.1. Taxonomy (NCBI): domain Eukaryota; kingdom Metazoa; phylum Chordata; class Mammalia; order Artiodactyla; family Physeteridae; genus Kogia; species Kogia breviceps. The sequence goes on along the minus strand of NC_081313.1, from coordinate 61,301,287 downwards.
CAGCACACAGGTGTCCACCTACACCATACATGCACACGCCACATATGCAACTCGGTGGTCCGCGCACACGCCACATACAAGTGCACACGTTCTGTCTTACACACACACCACCCAGACACACTCCTACATACACGCGCGCGCACACAGGGGGCCGCCCGCACGCCAGGCAGGCCTGAGTGAGCCGCGCACAGCCGGGGTGGGTGTAAGGCCAGGGGAGAGCAGAAGCGCGGTCCCTCGGAGTTCCTCTCTTCCCGGCCAGCCTGCCAAGGGTTAACTGCTGGCTGGGGTCCCGCGACGGTGGCGTGTGCACAGTGTCTCACGGGCAGACACACACACATTCGCACACACTCCAGGTAGGGGAACGCGCACCCGCTCTCCCTGGCCTTTGTGTGTGTGTGTCCTCTGGACGGGTAAAAGCAGGGGTAATTCAATGTCACTCTAACCGAGAGTCTCCCTGACACAGGAATCTACGCAGCCCCTCTGCGAGTGTGCCCCGCGCGTGGGCACAAACACACGCATCGCCAGAATTACCCTCTCCCGAAGGTCAGCCTCGCGGACAGGGCATTCGTTTTCCCTTTGCACAGTCCCGCACACACATTCACTAGCACAGTTTTTTCTAACTGCCTTGTGGCCTCGTTGGCGGATTATAAATGTCTCCTTCTCCCTGTGATTTGTTTAATCCGTGGAAATGGTGCTGGTCCTATGTAAACAAGCCAAGTGCGGAATGAAGGCAGTCACCCATGCGTGGCCAGCCTGCCTATTTGTCAGAAAACCTTCATAAATACTGAGCCGGGGCTGGGCAAGGATGTGATGTCTCCATTTTTGCCAGGAAAGGGCACGAGGAAGACAAAGCGAGGCACGGCAGCGTGTAACCTTTAAGGGACAGATATTCTGGGAGCCCAGAGGCCGGGGAAGCTCCTGGGCTAATTCAGAGGGGGAGGATGACTGATGTAGGGCCTGACACAGGCCTGGCGTCTGCTGGGCGGGAGGAGACAGGGCCCGGGCATTTTTATAGCCTGAAGCATGCAGATATGCGCCGCATCTCCCCAGGCTGGACCCGTGAGGCCCTGAGGCCCAGGCCTTAATGCTGGGCTGGAGTTGCCCCTTGAGGAGGGAATCCCAGGCACCCCCATATCTCCAGGTATAACCACCCTTCGCTGTAAACCTTTCTGAATATTACATTTCCAACTTCACCCAGATTCATTCAAAACAATTCTTGGTGTCCTGGGGAAGGTATTGGCAGGGCAGAGCTGTGGACCCATCTCTCCGTTTGTCAAAGCACCCAGCTGTGACCTGTCCAAACTCTGCCCACCTTGGACCTGTGGCCTGGCTCCAGAACCCGTCTTTTTTTTTTTTTTTGAACAATGCATATGTGGCTAATTACACACTCCTAACAAAAGCAGTAATTACTGCCTGTAATTATCATGGTCCTTATTTAGAAAAAGTGCGAGAAAATGTCGAGTATTAAAACGTGAAAGCAGCTATTAATCAAACCTTTACACCTTCTTTAACTCAGGCGTAATGGTGGGTATTATCATAAATCTACTCTGATAGTAACACAAGAATAATGAGTTCAGTAATGATAGCGATGATGATCATAATGATTTTAACCAACAAAGAATGGTGTAGATTTATTGCTAATAATGTGGTACAGGAGCCTCTTTCATTAAAATTACCTTTGTGTGTTCTCCTCGCTGGGGTAACCTGCATGTATGAGAGTGTGTGTGTGTGTGTGTGTGTGTGTGTGTGTGTGTGTGTGTGTGTGTGTTACCACCTTCCCTTGTGGCTAAAGATCAAAGCTGATTGCTTACTGGGTGAGACCTCCTTCTGGAAAGCCTTTATCTGCCTCCCCATCTGGCCTCAGAGTTTTCCCTTCTCCTTAGAAGAATCTAGAACATCCAGAAATATGTTAACTGGGTGGTACCCACTCCAAAGAGAGAGCTGAGATGGTTATGGTTTGAGATGGATGTGGAAGGCCCAGGGAATGGAAGGAAAGCAGATTTTATGGGGCAGGACTCCTCCTCCTCCATCCTGCCCAGCTCCTCACCCCTGCACCCTCCCCAGAGAAGGTCACTGTTGGGGAGTGGAGGATGGCCTTCTGCAGGGGCAGGCCCTCCAGGTCACAGTCTCCTCAGCAGAGAAGCTGGTTGGTTTGGCACTTTGATTGACACAGTGGAAAGGGGAGGGAGATAGGGATTCTACTCCCTGAGACTCCAGAAGCTTTAAAACTTGCCTCCCCTTCCAAAGTGAAGCAAAGCCCTCGGTATAGCCTGGGACCTGGACTCTTGGGGCCACAGAGATTGTGAAGGAAAGGAGGGCTTAGAGACCCTTAGCCTCTTAGAAGGGTGGATGCCTTAGGGACTAGCCAGGTGGAAAATACAATAAACAGAGGGAATGTTCAGGTCACCTGACTGTGTCCTTGTTTTTTAATGAAATTAACTTGGCATTCGTCCTTTGCAAATGTTCTAGAAATTCTCAGCGGCGATCCATGTTTTAATGTAAAATATTAAACATGTTTAGTATTAAACATGTGATTGGAAAAAAAAAAACCTCACTTTTTGGACATATTGCTACACTTTAGTGAGGGGAAAGCCTCAAGAGTTCAAACTCCAGAACCTAATTTTGGCCTTCAATTTCAGCCCTAAGCTAACTCTCCAAAGCAAATCATAAACCTTATGAAGGTTTATAAGAAGGAGGCTCTGAAAGCTTGAACTCCCAGAGAGCAATCAGAAAACCTAACTAGCCTTCCTGAAGTCCCAGACCAGGACAAAAGTAAATGTAGCTAGCTCAAAATCTGTAGACATATGTCATAGTTTTCTCATTCTAGTCTGGTTATATTTTCTGATGCCAACTTTTCCAATTAACTGTAAAATTCTGACAGTTATAGAGTATGGAATGCAGTAGTAACATAATTAGAACTTATACATAATAAATAATACATCTGTAGTATTTTAACCTCCACTACCAGTTATGAGATCAGTGTGTGGACCAATTAACTACAGGGGCTTTTCTTAAACGAAGGCACTATAAACACACTGGTTTTAAATGTTGTAATTAGTAACTTGCTCATTAATTAACTTTCTGATTAATTGTGTAGCAGTCTAATTTGTAGATGAGTCACTTAAAGACTGATACCTTGTCATTCTGTCTTTAAATTTCCCTCATAAAATGTGATTTTGTATCCAGCTGGCCTCTTATTTGTGTAAATTCTTTGCTTAAAGGGTGCTGTGCCTTTAGACTAAAATTAAATTTCACTTAATCCTCCCCTATCTGGAGTGTACTGGTTGACTGGAGGCAGTGGGGGTAGGGAGGGGGGCGGTCTGGGTCAGAGTACTGCAGATGATAGGAGGAAGTGAATACGGGCCCAATTTACCCTATGCACTTGAGCCTGAAAATATTTCCCCCTTTCTTATAAAGAAGAGAGAAAGCATTTATGCGTGACTTTCATCACAACCAATTCTCAAACCCAAAAACCACTTTGGGGGAAAAGAAATAATTTTTAAAGAAAATTTACTGTGGCCTCCACACCCCTATCATGGACTAGTCCAGGGGATAATTTAATGCAGTGGACAAAGGGCTAATGGCCGATTTCAATAAAGGCCGCCTTGCACTGGAACATCCTGGGGCTGTTCTATTAGCATCAGAAAGGGCTTGGGGTCCTGCTTCCACCAGAGCTATTGTTGCCCGGGTGTGTTGCCAGTCTCATCCTGCAGAAAGCCTTTAGCCCTGATGGCAGATGATTCTCTAAGTGAATAGAGATGAAGGCAGGGATATTAAGTGACTCTATAAAACATCCCGGACACAATTGTGTGATTGATGGAGGACAAAGTGGGAACAGCAGGACACAGGATCCTGGGAGAAGCAGCCTTGTCAATGAGAGAAACCCATCTCTGGAAACAGCTTCTCCTGGAGGAGTTTGCAGTCTATTTGTATGAGTAATCAGCTGGGCCCCCTCTCTGTCAGCCCTGTTTACTCACTGATTTTCTCAACAAGACAACCATTGACACTGGATGGATGGGGCTAATCTGGCGCAGAACTGGCGGCTTCGCAGAGGCTACAGGTCGAAAATAGAGCGCGGTGCCAGCTTCACCTCGCCTAATCTAGCGGCTAATATTTATTAGAGCCAATTTATACCGCTGCTCTCTCAAAGAGCGAGGAAGGCCCGGGTGCAATTAATAACATGGGCAATAACCACAGACAAACAAATAAATAAGGGTTTGTGAACTGTTTGGTTGGTTTTAAGGGAGGATGGGAAGGGAAAGTGTTGGGTTTGCCACCTGGAGCTGGAAGGAGAGGAAGTAAAGGCGGCCGTAAAGCTCCTGAAGATGGGCTTTCTCCTTGTCCCCCTCATTCAATCTCAGACCAACAACCCGGCTGGCTGCAAGATGGCTTTGGAACCTGCACAAATGCATCTAATTCCACATGCATCTAACAGAAGCTGTACAAAGACACCTGCCCTCGGAGGCAAAGGTGCGTGCGCACACTCCTGTTGTAAATACCCACCCAGTTTATGCGCTTCCCCGCCCCAGGCGGAGGGAGAGGCAGATCGCACGCCGTGCACTGCACTCAGCAGCCAAGCCCTGCAGCCACCGAAAAGAGTAGCTGGGGGCTGTTTGAGAGTTAGGAGCTGAGGAGGTGAGAGAGAGGAGAGAATGCAGATAGGGCACTAGGCAGAGGGACTTAAAGGCTTCAGACCCCTCCCTCTAAAATCCATGTCCTAGTACCTGAGGCCTGTTTGTAGAGATGCTACCAGTTGCTGAGTTTGCTAAGTTTGGATGTTTAACATGATTTTTGTCGGGCCAAACTGGAAAGAAAAAAAAAGACAAAGTGTGTGTGCGCGCTAGGGCGCATCGTGGGTCTGGAGTCCGGGTGGGTATCGAGTTGCGGAAAGGCGCACGTTTTAAAGGGCAGGTATGAAACGCATTGTTCTTAACTGGGCGCCGTTGCAGCGGCGGCCGCTGCACAAGCGTTGACCTCGCCGCCGCCGAGGCCTGCAAACCTCAGGCTGCGAGGAAGGGAGCCCTTTGCCCTCGCGCCCTGGTCTCCCCACTCGCCCTCCCCGAACCCCTGTGGGCCAGCGGGCTCCCGCGCCTTGCTAATTGCTCGGCTCCCTTCATGCACACACCTCCACTAATTTTACATTTCTCATTCTGCGGGTAGCTGGAAAGCGGCTCAGGGAATACGGTTCCTCTTCTTAGCTACCGCATGAATACAGTGAGTGGTGGCCGTCCAGGCCTCCCTGGTCGGGGGGGTTTAGTAAATTAGCAGCTTGGCTGTATAATCAGGCATTCGCCATTGAGGCCACAGTGCTGTATCCGTTAACCAGGTGAGATTTCATCATCTAATGGGTTGGGAGGTGTGACCGAGCTGCTAAGTTAGCAATTAAACTTCACAAATATCACTCGATTGCTTTTTTTTTTCCAAGCCAGGCATTAAAGGGGAAAAAAATCTTTCCAAAATGTACACACGAAGGAAAATGCTTTCTTTTGTGACACATGTGAAATAACATGGTATCAAAACACGATATTTTAATTCTATTATCCTATAAAATACATTCCTTGTCGTTCTGGTTCTAAGTGTGCAGTGGAGGAAGGGAGCGTTTCTGATCGGCCAGTTCCTCCAAAGGCAGGGAAGGACTGTGTAAAATATATCATATTAGATAATATCTAATCTAGGACAGGAAAATCTGGGAAATAATAAGAGATTTGTCCCTTTGGGCCTATTGTTCAGATTTATTATTGTATTAAGAATTGGACTCAGAGAAAAGGGCAAACACTCAGGTAAAACGTTATTTCAATCCTGTAACCCAGTCGGCAAAGGGCCTGAAGTCCTGTATCTCCACCTTGATGTTAACGTGCAGCCATATTAGTTGGGGCAGAAATTCTGGCAAACTGTATTAGGCGAGCCTAGTTAGATTTTCATCCCCCAAACAAGTAAGCTCTCCCTGGATGGTGAGAATTTCCTGTGTCTGTAGGTATGTGGAAAAAATATGTGGTATCTCTAATAGAAAGACAGAGAGCAAGACCTAGTAGATTTTTCTGAGTGTTAAATGCCTAAATGGAAACATAACAGAAAATATTATTAGCTTTCTTTGCCGACACCAGGGACGCAGGTTAAAGTATTTTTCATTTAATCTGATAGTGAATAAAGCACTTAAGGCACTTGATGATTTATTGATCAAATAGAAATCAGGCGCCAGACAACAGCTCCTTATTTAATCCCCATTCACACGATTAAAAGCCAAGTGAACTTTTTTTTTCTAACAATTTGCTCAATAAGCTTTATGTTATATAAAGCATAAAAAGAGAACCATTCTTCCGACCTATAAATCTCTCCTTTGGCTGATATGAATGACTACGGGGCACATGAACCTCCATTGAACTGTAAACACTGTTTTAATGGACAGTAATGGCCCTATCTATGATTTTTAGCTATTGTTCCAAAATGACTACCATGTTTATTGCCGTCATTAAAAATGAATTAAAGAGTTATGAAACTCCTCAATAATGAGAACTCCGGCCATTTATAAGAGGTAGTTCTCTTCTCCCCAGCGCACTCGAAGGTTCTGCTGCTCTGGGTGGCGCAGGCCTCGGGAAACCCACCTGGGGCAAAGGGTTTGGGGGTGGAGGAGGGGGCAGAGCCTTTCTCTCGGCGGGGGTGAGGCAGGTGAGGGCCTAGAGGACCAGAGAGACGGAGAAAAAGCAGGAGGCGACCGGGGAGGGGAGGGGAGTAGGGGCAGCCCCGCCAGCCCGGACGGATGCTCCCGTGGAGCGGGAGCTGAGGGTCGGGGGAGAGCGGGCTGTGCCCCCCCCTGCGTGCCCCCGCGGAGTGGAGAGAATGGGGTGGGGCAGCGAGCGGCGTCCACAGGGCCGTAGCTGGCCCCCGGAAAACGCCCCAGGACAGGGCGGGGGTGGCCAGGCCACCACCCCTTTCTTTCCAGGCCCCGCGGCAGCGCAGGGGGCGCCCAACCCCCTACCCCGGCCCCGTGCCGCTGGGGGCCTCGCAGGAAAACGGCTCAGCAAAGTTGCGCGCACCTCGTGTACTGTTCTCCGAGGGGTCCCTGGCTGGAGCCTGCACGTTTCTCTTTGCATTAGCAAAGCCCAAAGTCATCCAGTTTGCGCTAATCACCACAATTAGTCCTGAATTATCACCGGACTCTGACAGACGTTCCTTGTAACTCTCTTTTATTTCCAACAGCCCTAATCAGCCGCTCTCATTACAAACGCTGATTAAACTGCAAATTATCCAGCAGCGGCCCTGTTCCCGTCTACCAGCAGCTCGTTCAATATCAATTAAGGCCGAGCGGCAAAGCCTGCAGCCTCCGAGAGTTTCCAACTGCCTGATAGTGGCACTTATTAGTTTGGAAAACTAGGAAAATACTAATAATCAACAACCAAGGGGAAAGAGGAGGCAACCAAACAAAAGGAAGGCAGGAACGCAGGCGGAGAAAGGAGCGAGGCGCCGCCTGCCCGCCTCCCACTCCTCTGGCCCCAGGTGCGACCCCCGCTCTGAATCCGGGGGCGGGGGGACCGGGAGGGGTCCCTTCACTGGGAGAGCCCCAGTTCCCAGAACCAGCGAGGTGGTGCTGGACAGCCAAATGTATTTGCTAATGTATCGTCTTAGGCTCGCTGAAGACATTTTTGTCTTCAATGCATCGAATTTGGGCATTTAAAACCAAACTAACTTGCAGAACTACCTTTATCGAGTGGTTCTGAAATCTGTTTCCAATAAGCTGTTTCGTTTGATGCTTTAAAAACATTGACCTCGCCTCGTAAATAAACTGGGAGTTGATGACAGTTGATTTTATTTACCCATTCTGTCAAATTAGATTTCCACAGCAGAGCGCTGCTCACATGGGCTGCAAAACTGCAGCCCTGCCTCTCCACCTCCACCCCAACTTGGGACTGAAGTGTGCAGACAACAGCTGCCTTTCTCTCCCCCCTCTCCCAAGCCCTCTCTCTGTGCTTTTCTCTCTCTCCCCCTCTCTTTCCTCGGGAGGGTAGCTGAAGGCCTCGGGAGAAACTAGCCCTACCCCTCCAAGGAAATTTGGATTGCTAAGGGATTCGATTGGCATGAAGGAAGCAACTGGAGAAAGGCCCTGGTGGGTGTCAAGATGGCTGGGACCCTTCAGTCTGGGCCACTAACCTGGCCACCCTCTCTATCCCCAGCTGGAGTAAGCCCCCTGATAGCTTTTCTTTCCTATTTGATGGAATTGTCCCCCACCTCTAAAAATTAAAAAGTGAGGAGGACCATAACTCACTGAAGCTGGAGAAAGGAATTAATAGACTGTTCATTTCTATCTAGGATTAGACAAGTCATGTATTTGAGGATTAACAACGTGTGTGTATTTGTTTTACCCAAAACTGATGGGCCTGAATCCCTTTGAGAACTTGAGTAAGGAGTGAATTATCAGAGACTGCTTAATATGGCTGAACCCACTAGATTTATTCTTTTCGAAAGAATTCTGAAGTTTCAGTTTCTGTCCCTTTGCTAAACTGGGAGCAAGCTAGTTATAGTTACATCTTCTCAGACCTTAAAGACAGGATAATACTTCCTGTTCCTGTTTGCTTCCTTCTCTCTGGAGTGGAAAAACCACATGACTGATTCATTTTCCCTTTTGCATTGACTGCCAGGAAGCTCAAAGCTAAACCCCATACTTTGTATGATACCTATCTTAGTGATGGAATTACTTTCTCTCATTCCTTTACCCTGTATTTCTCCTGCTTTGTGTTGGAAATAAGCAGGATGTAAAGAGATATCTTATGAGTCTTTATTACTCTATTTTTACATCACCAGCCCTACTTTGAGAAGTATAGCACTTTTATAACTGAATATCCTTTGGGCTCCTTGGAAAAAGAACCTTTATAAAATATACTCTATTTGCCTCATTCTGTTCATTATTTCTGGCAGTTAGTTGCCTTCCAAACTGTAGGAGAAATTCCTTTGATTTAAAGAATTTTCTGCTCTTTCTCATCAGTGTTGGTGATGCCATCTCTTTTCCTTTCCGTGTTCACAACCACTACCCTAGGCTAGGACTTGATCATTTTATGCCCACATTTCTGAAGGAGGATCCTAAGCAAGTCTCCCAAACAGTGATACATCAGTTTACCCCAAACAGTTTCCAGTGAGATTTCCTGAAACCACTCTGGTCTCCAAATGTGGCTCAAATAGCATTTCCTTCTCCGAATCATTTCACATATTTTGTTCATGTACCTCTTGAAACTTTAGAATTTCTGTTCTGATGCTAATATTTATTTTCTATTATTTACCTTTATATGACCTCAAGTTTTCCTATTTAAAATTATACTATTAAGACTTGCTATGTACCAGGCACCTGCTAAATTCTTTACATGTAATCCCTAAACAGTCCTCTGTTGTAGGTAGCATGATCATTACTGCTTTTCATAGATAAAACTTATAAAATAACAGCTCAGAGAGCCCTAGCTATCGGCCGTGTGAATCAGAGGACCAAGCATGGATTCTGCCTTTCCTGAGTGTTTGGCCTCCCCAATCTTTTGAGGAAGGAATCATGCTTTCTGTTGTATTTTCCCTCCTATTCCACATAGGAAGAATTTAGGAAAAACATACGTGGAGGGCCTAATTTTTCAAATCTATAGGACCCCCTCCTCTCAACCACACACGTATGCTTTTGAAGAGCTTGACTTTGATAATGAGGTTTCCTATTCCAAAACCTCAGCAAACATAATCCCTGGACTATCCATCTTCTCCATGAAAAGGGGAAACATTTCTTTCTTTCTTGTACTAGTAAATCCACCCTGATCTGATTGCCATTAGTAGCTGTTGACATGTACCTAGGAAGAAACCATGGTCCTGGGTAGTCCCCTTCTGTGGGACAACACCCCAGTAAGCGTAGGGCAGGGCATCTCTCCAGCTGGCATAGGTCAAACCTTTTGAAGACCACTCCCACAGCATTTTGGAATTTGGCATTCCAAATAACAATAAGCTTCTCCTGTGAGGCAAGATGAAGGAAGCCAGCTGATGACAGCTTTTAAATAAAGGCGTGTGGGCGTGAATTTGTGAATATTCTGTAAAAGCTGAAAGTATTTCCTCAGTCAACTTAGCAATATTGGTAGGAGGAGAGTTTTGCCCAAATTTTCTGAAACCCAGATTAAAGTCCTCATCTTGATGAGCAAGGCCTTATTTTGGATATTTTTAAATCTAATTTTATGTCCTGTCATGAAAACCTTGAAAAATTGCTTCCCGTCATGACATTTTAAAATCTCCTTTTATCCCTGAAACTGAGAATAAAGATGCTTTCAGCAATAAAGTATAGTACAGGATAAGGCCCATGTTTAAAAATACTGCTGACAAAGACACATTTGGAAAAAACAAAACAAAACAAAACAAAACTAATGCTACTGCCACTGGTGGGTTGCGCTTCCTTCTGCGAACCTTTGGTGTAGATGTCTAAGAGGCCATTTCTACTTACATGGAACAGTTAGAGGTTATTGTAACCATTTTAGCAATAGACAGGAGCTCAGCTGGAACTGATATGTGTGATCACTGATTGATTACCTGTCTACTTGATAGTGTGTAGTTGAGTGAACTCGTTTCCTTTACAGGACAGAAAGATTCACAAAGTAGAAAGTGCACATCCTTAAATTACATGAAAATTAATGCTAAGGATATAGTGATGAATCTCTATGCATATATACGCACATATTATGGGTGTGGGTATACCCTGACTTAAGAAAATCACAGCTATAGCAGTCTATATTTACAACATAGACAAAAGGATGTCGTTATTAGCATTATGAAAAAGAATAATTTCTTTCTTACTGGGGAATTAGTCTCAAGCTTCTTCACTTTTCTCTTGCATTTGATATATGCTTTGATCTATAGCCGTTCTCTTTTAACACAGCTTTTTGGGGACTCATATCTTGCACAAAGCAAGGTGCACCTATATTGTCTGTTCTCTCAGAATTCTGTTGTGCTTGAATAAGAATATCTTTTTCATCTTCCAAACCCAAGAGCTATGAAGAGTACATTTAAGTAATAACTTCTATAGGTAGCTGCTGAAATTAAAAGTGGAAGAATAGTGTTACTGTAAAGATAACATTGGGTCCTATAGTTCTTTCTTTGCTGTGTCCACACATGAAAGACTGATCTGCTAGGAGGAAGCAGCTGCATTTTTGCAGGGTTTGTTTCTATTTGCTGTTATGTCTCTTGAGAGCAAGGTAAGACCTAGACTCAAAATACTACTTGGTGGGCTGCCCTGACCACTTCTCTTTGTTGTCTGAGGTCAGTTGGAGGCTCTGCTTCAGTTAATCTTTCTAGTATTTGTCTGGTCAGCATATTGGTCTTCTTCCCACCTCAGTTCAATGAACAGAAATCCAGCTCTCATAAATCTCTGCTAAGGGGGAGGGGATGCAGCCTGTAACACGATGTCCCAGATCTTCACTTCTGTCAGAATTCACTACCATCAATGTGTCCATCCAAAGAAAGCCATGTAACCAACCAGGCTCCCTGTCACTGACTTCGCGTGACTCTAGGTGCCCCAATACCCGATATCCTAACATCTGGTTACTATCATAAGCTGGTATTCCCAAGAGTGGTGGGTGGGGCTTAGCCTTTATGAGTCATGGATTCCTTTGAGGATCTGATAAAAGTTATACACCTACTCCTCAGAAAAATGCACATATTCACATTCCTGGAAAATTTTGCCTACAATTTTGGAGAGTTCTCAGATCCCTCAAAGGGTCCTGTGAACCAGGTTAAAAATCTCTTCCTTAGAGACAGGCCTCTTTAGTCCTCATTTGCTCTGAGTCATGCCATCAGAGTTCTTGTTCATCTATCACTAATAACAAAAAAGTAACTGATAGAAGCTTAAGTCACTTTTTCTCAAATCCCTACCAAAAAAAATTAATATCTGTGAAATCAGTTTCTCTCTTTCTCTTATAATCACCAATGCATACATATACACAATGTTCCACCTTTAGGGTGCTTCAATATGCCCATCTTTAGACAGATGTAACCTCATTCATACAAATGCACATGGACAGCCCATATGCTAAACTTTTACCAGCATTTTTAACATTGGAACAAAAGGAAATCTTAGGTTTCACTCTGTTTTTATTTTATTTCTCCTTTCTCATCTCTGGCAAATTTGTCACAAATACTGAAATAGCCAAAAAGAAAAGATGCAAAGCACCATAAAAACCAACCTAACCTAATCAATCAAGTCAAGCTGTCTATTTCAGATGGAGACCCCAAATCACGCAAATCTACATATAGGAACATACAGACGTTTAGGATTTCTAAAGGAAAAAAATTCATTTCCTTTGTGAGAACTAAGCAAATTCTAAGTAGTCCTTCCTTTAAAATGCCAGATCAGATGTATTTTCTGATAGTCTATCATGTTTGTAACCAAAGTGGACTTTTAATTATGGGACGTTAACTCTGAATTAATATCTCATTATAACCACAGAGTATAGAACGAATAAACTGCCACCAGAACTGAACACATTTGTGGACTTCCCTGGTGGTGCAGTGGTTAAGAATCCACCTGCCAATGCAGGGCACACAGGTTTGAGCCCTGGTCTGGGAAGATCCCACAGGCCGCGGAGCAACTAAGCCCGTGCACCACAACTACTGAGCCTGTGCTCTAGAGCCCGTGAGCCACAGCTACTGAGCCCAAGTACCACAATTACTGAAGCCCGAACGCCTAGAGCCCATGCTCTGCAACAAGAGAAGCCACCACAATAAGAAGCCCGCGCACTGCAACAAAGAGTAGACCCCGCTCGCCGCAACTAGAGAAAGCCTGCACACAGTAATGAAGACCCAACACAGTCAAAAATAAAAATAAATAAAAATTTTAAAAAGACATGAAGGAAACTTAAATGCATATTCCTAAGTGAAAGGAGCCAATGTGATGCCGTGGAGCGACTAAGCGCCACAACTACTGAGCCTGTGCTCTAAAGCCAGCGTGCCACAACTACTGAGCCCAAGTGCTGCAATTACTGAAGCCCGCACGCCTAGAGCCCATGCTCTGCAACAAGAGAAGCCACCGCAATGAGAAGCCAGTGCACCGCAACGAAGAGTAGCCCCCACTCACCGCAACTAGAGAAAGCCTGCACACAGCAACGAAGACCCAGCACAGCCATAAGTAAATAAATAAATAAATAAAATTTAAAAAATGAACTGAACTCATTTGTACTGTATGGGATCAGTTTTGATTTTTGTTGCTCAGCTCTTTGGAGTTCAGTCTCACCTCCATCTCAAATGCCTTTTCTACAGTACTCAGATCAGAGGAGCTTTGTTCTACCCTGTGGACAGTGGCAACTTGAATTGCTTAAATGCAGCTCTACAGTGTCCAATTGGACTGTTTGAGGAGTGATGCTGCCAACTGCATCCCTGTCCTAGTCAGGCTCTTCAATGGCATCCTGAAAACAGCAGTAAAGTAGTAACCCCATGTTCTGTGTTCAATCCTCCCAACCCAAATCTCAAGCCAGATCAAGCTCAGTGGCTTTTCCTGACTTTGCTGGGTCTTGGGTGACGTATGAACAAAACAATTCCATGACTCACAGACTCTAAGAATCTTGATTAAGTAGTTTAAGAATTAAAAGTATAACAAAGCACTACAATAACAATATATTCTAGATGAATATTGGGAAACTCAGGGGCAGAGAGCCCCACTGAGAATAGGAGACAACTATCTGACCAAGGCAGAATAACTGACAAAGAAGAGAAAATCAAGATGGCAACTACCAACAATGAACATATTTTTCTTAGAAACCCATTTTTCTTATAAATATATTCATGAAGAATATATTCTTAAATACACTCCAAGTTTGAAAAATTCCTACAGATGTATTCTTATTAACAATAAAGAGATGAATAGTATATTCATAAAAATTCTTCATGTGTAATAAATGTTTTAAAATAACTTCTCTTTATACCCTTCAATTTCTCCCTCAGTTTTCTACCCACCTCCAACTTCAGCAGCAGCAAGTAGACAGAGAAAATTTAAATCATTCAAACGTCATTATGAAGACAGAATTAAGTCAATCTAAAATCGTTTATTAAGACATCTTGTACTGATATGTTTCATATTTTAGATATTAGTGAAAACTAATAGGGTTAAGCTCTGGAAAAAAGCATGAAAAAGAGACCGCACTAATTCAATAAAATGTAATATATTCCCCAAAAATAAAAAAAATTTAAAAAAATAAAAATAAAATCGTAGAAAGAAACAAGTAAATGTGGCATTCAGTGAATTCTCTTTGAGCAAATTGGCCTTCTTGCCTCAGTACCAAATTCTCCTTGCTGTTAACCAGTTTTGAATCCAGCCTTGATATAAAGTTTCTGTCTTGTTCCTAAGTTGGACATTTCATCTAATCCTTCAGGTCTAGTGAATGGATTTCCCTCTTGTTCATTGAGTCTAGGCTCTGCCTTCTTGCCAGTGAAGTTGCCAGGGAGGAAGTCCTACCCCTATGACTAGAGTCCTATTGTTCATTTAAGAAATTTTATTGAGCATCTACTTTGTGCCAGGTGCTCTGCTAACACCAGGGATATGGCAGTGAACCAGACAAATAAAGCTCAGATTTACTTCCTGATGTTTATATTTGGTAGAAGAGGAAAACAATAAAAAGTAGACCAGTAATAGAGATAATTTTAGACATTGATGAGGACTAAAAAGAAAATTAAATGGATTGATTTAACAGAGAGAGATGGAAGGGGGCTACTTTAGATCAGGTTGTCACAAAGGAGTCATTGACTAGGTGACATTTAAGCCATGATCCAACAAACAAGAGATCAGCCAGATGAAGATCAGGGGAAAGAGAATTCAAGGCAGCAGGATTAGTTGGTACAAAAGCCCTCATACAGAACTGTTCTTGGTATGTTCTCAGAACAAAAAGAAAATTGTGACTGGAGCTAATGAGAAAGCAGGGAGTAACAGGGGTTGAGGTCAGAGAGGTAAGCAGAGGCCAGATTATGTAGGGCCTTGTGGACCATGGATATTGTTCAAGATGCAATAGAAAGCCACTAAAGGGTTTTAACATAGGAGTGGTGTGATCAACTTTATTTTTATTTTATTTGTTTGTTTGTTTGTTTGTTTTTTTCTTTTTGGTGGTACGTGGGCCTCTCACTGTTGTGGCCTCTCCCGTTGCGGAGCACAGGCTCCGGACGCACAGGCTCAGGGGCCATGGCTCACGGGCCCAGCCACTCCACGGCATGTGGGATCTTCCCGGACTGGGGCACGAACCCGTGTCCCCTGCATTGGCAGGCGGATTCTCAACCACTGCGCCACCAGGGAAGCCCCAACTTTATTTTTAAAGGATGACTTTGGCTGCAGGAGGAGTGGGGGATGAATTATAGAGGGCTAAGAGTGGAAGTTGAGAAACAAGTTAGGAAACTACTGCAGATCCTCTGGAGAGGTGACAGTGATTTGATTTGGAGGTACTTGTGAAGATAGGGAAATAGATGGATTGGGGATATATTTTGGAGGGAAATGACAGGATTACTGATGGATTAGATGTGGGAGATAAGGGAAAGGAGGAAACAGGTTGACCTCCAGGTCTTGATCTTGAGCCCCTAGGTAGATGGGGTGCTGTTTCTGGAAATGATCAAGGTCAGGTTTTGTTGGGGTGGAGGGAGTAAGCATTTTCTCTGAGATACTCTTGAACATCCAAGTAGTTACTTCTAACCACGCACTCCCCCCCCACCCCCATCATGGTGATCACCTACTTTCTTGCTCCTTCAAACAGTATCTGACTTCAAGTTTCTAGTTCCTTTGCTGTGCCCTTTTTATGTATCTGACACTCCATTCCATCATTCCTCCAAGATGTCTGCTGTTGCCAGATCGCCGTGCTTGTTTTGCTGCCGTGACTGTTGGGCATTGTCTTCTCCATGCCCCAACCATGCTTTGGTTAGGTGTGTTTCCCCAACACCAGCTCAGTCTCAGTGGAGTCTGAGCACAGCTTGCTAAGCGTTGGCCTCCATGTTTATAAAATGAATTGGATGAATTCTCAGTGTGAGGTCCCTGGACCAGCAGCATCAACATCACCTGGGAATTTGTGATAAATGCAAATTCAAGCCCCATTCACACCCATTGAATCAGAACCTCTGGGGCTGGGGCCCAGCCCTCTGTTTCAGCAAACCCTACAGGTGAATCTCAAAATCCATGCCAAATTTTGAGAGCCACTGAACTAGAAGTTCTTTAAGCTCCCTTCCAGTGCTCACATTCTATGAATCCATTATCCTTTAATCTGATCTATATGATTTCATTGACTTTTAAAAATTCTGTAATTGTGTCTCAAGGTTATACACAGTTCAGACAAGGGAAAGAGCAAATCCTAAAACAACACATTCCTTATATAATTATTTATGTAGTTTCTCCATTTACTTAAATTCATCAGCCATAATACTTTTAAAGAAACTTTAATTAAAAAACCACTCTGGGGATTCCCTGGTGGCGCAGTGGTTGAGAGTCCGCCTGCCGATGCAGGGGACACGGGTTCGTGCCCCGGTCGGGGAAGATCCCACATGCCGCAGAGCGGCTGGGCCCGTGAGCCATGGCCGCTGAGCCTGTGCGTCCGGAGCCTGTGCTCCATAGCGGGAGACACCACAACGGTGGGAGGCCCGCGTACCACAAAAAAAAAAAAAAAAAAAAAAAAAAAAAACAAAACCACTCTGAGATTTATCACAGTGGAGTTGTATATCATTTTAGTGAATGGTTGAAAGCTTCTGAACAGGTGTGATAATGCCTTTGGGATTAAATAATTGTAACAGAATTACATCTTCATAATAACAGCAAAGGGAGAGGACACCTCTCACTGCTCTATCACAATTGATTTTAGAAGGGCTATAAGAGTTGGATCTAGTCTGAACCATTATTTACCACCTACTGTTCAAGATGCTGTTTTTGTAAACTGTCCACAAAATTGTAATTATTAAGCTATGGTCATATGTAATTTTCCAAGAGTCTAATTGGTCTAACATTTTATAATACAGTTTTCTTAAACTTATATCTGCGTGATGCTAAAATAGCCAATTGTTTCCATCAATTCAGTCAAAAAAACAAAAACAAGTTAACACTCAATTCAATTAAAGCCATTTGTTTGCTGTTAACATGATAAAATTAAAACTTATTTAACTTAATGGCTTCTGCTTCTACTAGTTCCAGAGGCAATGTGAAACTTAAGAAAATAATTTTAAAGATGTTAAAATTCATCATATTCTCAAATCTCAGGAAACAAAACAAAACAAAACAACCTTAAGCTCATGAGTTCTCAAAGTGTCCATGAGATAATCTAAATTTGATACGTTGTTGTTTTAATAAACATAGGATTTTTAAAAACATTTTTTTTTTTTTGCACAGGCTCCGAACGCGCAGGCTCAGCGGCCATGGCTCATGGGCCCAGCCGCTCCGCGGCATGTGGGATCCTCCTGGACAGGAGCACGAACGTGTGTCCCCTGCATCGGCAGGCGGACTCTCAACCACTGCGCCACCAGGGAAGCCCTAAAAACATTTTTAAATGATTGTAAGTTTTTTGCAGGTTAACTTGGAAAAATTGACTAAATTTCTGTACTTTGCTGTAGGGGCTAAGGATGAAAAAAATAGACAAGGGAAGTGATTTTAAAACTGTATACAGGGCTTCCCTGGTGGGGAAATGGTTAGGAATCCTCCTGCCAATGTGGGGGACACAGGTTCGAGCCCTGGTCTGGGAAGATCCCACATGCCCTGGAGCAACTAAGACTGTGCGCCACAGTTACTGAACCTGTGCTCTAGAGCCTGTGAGCCACAACTACTGAGCCCGTGTGTCACAACTACTGAAGCCTGTACACATAGAGCCCGTGCTCCACAACATGAGAAGCCCACGCACCACAACGAAGAGTAGTCACAGCTCTATGCAACTAGAGAAAGCACGTGCACAGCAACAAAGACCCAACGCAGCAAAAATAAAAAATAAATTTTAAAAATGTTAAAAACTATGTGCAAAGAGGTAAATTCTTGGTAAACAAACACGTTTGGATTTCTCATTTTCAGGACCCTATGTACTTGGTGAATGTAAAAACAGATCCTGCCTTTCTAAACCATGAACTGGACCCTTGGGGAGACAGAAAAAAAGACAGATCTCAGGTTTCCTTACAGTTCTTTTTTCTTTTTTGTCTTTAGTACAGTCAGCTCAACCATTTAATTGTATCAATTTCTAAAAGAAATGTAACAAGATTTTAAGTGTGTGTTCTAGTTGATGCTTAAACTGAAAAAAAAAATGAACTACTCACAAATGCTATGTAATATAAGGCAAGGGGTTTTCACAGTTAATTGAAACATCTGAGTAAAATGAAGATTACCTGTGTTTTATGTCTGCCACTGATGAGAAAACAAGAGATTGGTGTGATGTACTCATTGGTTTGTGAATCTAAAGGTGTATAGAGAGTGTCACAAATCACCTTGATGTCCCTGAGAGGAGATTTCACCTCTGAAGCTCCAATTAATAAAAAAAGATATTTAGTTAGATAGCTCTTGGTTGCCTATGCATCTGTGTGTTCTGACACATAGCAGCCCCTTCATTTCAGGGCTGGAATAACTTACACTCGTCAAATCAGCTCAGGATTCATTGTGTTTAGATTAGTATATGTGAAACATCTCAGTTGGATGCAGTAAAGAGTCAAAACAAATCACACTACACCTGGTTTGAAGATCTGTTCTCATTTGTAAAGGTTATATGAATTTGATGTAAGAATACTAGATCATTTTTCCTTGAGCACAAAATTTGCTTATGGCTTATCCAAAAAAGAAGTGGCAAAGATACAGAGTTCAGCGTGTTCATCTCCTGCTATATACTTGTCTGAGGTCAACCTGCTTCCTGCCGAACTCTGCAGCTTTTTCTCTTATCTGAGAGCAGGATAAATTGGGATGGGTGGTCAGGGTAATGTCAGTGGCAACAGGAAGACTTGAGCAAAAAGCCCAACCAGACTCCTCATATCCACTTCCACTAGTAGACTCTGAGCTGAAGGACAGACTAATAAGAATTAAAAGGAACAAATGAATGGATTGCACCTCAATGTCCCCTGGCAGACGCAACATCTTGCCTTGTCTTCAGTAAGGAAAACAACAAGAGAAGCTCATCTGTGTAGGAAGGCAAAAACAAAAACATATTGGGACTTCCCTGGTGGTCCAGTGGTTAACACTCCACACTTCCAATGCAGGAGGCACGGGTTTGATCCCTGGTCTGGGAACTAAGAACCCACATGCTGCATGGCATGGCCGGCGCGGTGGAGGCATGGGGGAACCAACCATAGATAATTCCACTGCCCAGGGCCCAAAGTGATTTTTGACTTGTCCAAGGTTGCCGAGTTGGTTGGGGGCAAAGCCAGTCTCCCAGTCCAACAACTTTCTTCCACACCAGCATTTCCCAAAGAATGTTTCTTAGAAAGCTTAGTTCCATAGGCAGTTAGCGAGACAGGTATCACAAAAACAGGATGCTCTGGTCAAATTAGTTTAGGAAGCAGATGGTTAAATCCATTCTTTCATTTAAAGAATGCCAAACAGGTTTCTTGGGAGTAGGGTTCCTGGGTCTCTTTGCTCTTATTGACTGAATTGGGAGAGTGTGACTTGCAGTGTTCCTAGACATGCTTGACGCCAGAATCCATTTTTTAAAAATTTATCTTATTGAAGTATAGTTGATTTACAATGTATTAATTTCTACCATACAGCAAAGTGATTTGGTTATACATATATATATGTACTTTTTCATATTCTTTTCCATTATGGTTTATCACATGATATTGAATATAGCTCCCTGTGCTATACAGTAGGACCTTGTCATTTATCCATTCTAAGTATAATAGTTTGCATCTGCTAATCCCAAACTCCCAATCCATCCCTCCCCCACCCCCCTCCCCTTTGACAACCACAAGTCTGTTCTCTATGTCTGTGAATCTGTTTCTGTTTCATAGATAAGTTCATTTGTGTCATGTTTTAGATTCCACATATGAGTGAAATCTGGTATTTGTGTTTCTCTTTCTGACTTACTTCGCTTAGTATGATAATCTCTAGGTCCATCCATGTTGCTGCAAATGGCATGATTTCATTCTTTTTCATGGCTGAGTAGTATTCCGTTGTATATATGTACCACATCTTCTTTATCATTCATCTGTCGATAGACATTTAGGTTGTTTCCATGTCTTGACTATTGTAAATAGTGCTGCAGTGAATATTGGGGTGCATGTATCTTTTTGAATTAGAGATTTC
Source organism: Kogia breviceps (assembly GCF_026419965.1). NCBI lineage: Eukaryota > Metazoa > Chordata > Mammalia > Artiodactyla > Physeteridae > Kogia > Kogia breviceps. Next base: position 61,281,066 of record NC_081313.1, on the reverse strand, counting down.
TCTGCATATATGTCCAGGAGTGGGATTGAAGGATCATATGGCAACTCTATTTTTAGTTTTTTGAGGAACCTCCATGCTGTTTTCCATAGTGGCTCTGTTGTCCATAGTGGGTGCACGAATTTGCATTCCCACCAACAGTGTAGGAGGGTTCCCTTTTCTCCACACCCTCTCCAGCATTTATTATTTGTAGATTTTTAAAATGATGGCCATTTTGACTGGTGTGAGGTGGTAACTCATTGAAGTTTTGATTTGCATTGCTCTAATAATTAGCAATGTTGAGCACCTTTTCATATGCCTGTTGGCCATCTGTATGTCTTCTTTGGAGAAATGCCTACTTAGGTCTTCTGCCCATTTTTCAATTAGGTTGTTTGTTTTTTTGTTATTGAGTTATATGAGCTATTTGTATATTTTGGAATATATATATTCCAACAAATGATGCCCTTGTTGGTCGCATCATTTGCCAATATTTTCTCCCAGTCTGTAGGTTGTCTTTTTGTTTTATGGTTTCCTTTGCTGTACAAAAGCTTGTAAGTTTGATTAAGTCCCATTTGTTTATTTTTGCTTTTATTTCTATTGCCTTGGGAGATTGACCTAAGAAAGCATTGGTACCATTTACGTCAGAAAATGTTTTGCCTATGCTCTCTTCTAAGAGTTTTATGGTGTCAGAGACAGAATCCTTTTATGTTTAGCAGAGTGGGGAGGCTCTTTGGGGGCTTCATGACTCAGAGGACACCGTTTGGGCAAACTTGATCTATACCAAGGTGGTCCTGCAGTGACTGCTCATTGCTCATTTTCTGGGACACTCAGAAGACTCGTTTGTTCACAGTGTGGTGGGGCACCCATGGGCAAGTCAGGCACTCAGACCTGCAGGATGCTTATCTGCCAAATGAGGTGATTGGTCTAGGACAATGGTTCTTAATAAGTGAGAAAAAGGAAATATTATTGTAAACACTGGTGGCTGGACCAAAGTCTCCTGGAAGTGAAGCAGAGTCACATATGGAGGACAAAACATTCCATACCACACTTCCCCCAGTGGAGAACCACTGCCTTTAGGGTCTCTCCCAGCTTTACTGTTACTGACCTAGTAACACTGTATCACTACATGCATATATTATTTAACCCAACAATTCTTCTCATAGGAATTTTTCTTTCTGACAAACTTACATCTTTTAAATATATATATATATATATATATATATATACATATGTACATACATACATATATAATATATATATCCACACATAGTGATATTCACTGAAGCAGTGTTGGTAATAACAGATCAGCTAAAATCCACCAAAGGAATATGTGTAGCCATTACAAAGAACAGACCTACCTCCAGATGTATGTTTAAATGAAAAAGTAGAGTGTGGACAATGGACATTGGGAAAAAAACTGTAGCAAACATCATTGATGTAAGAAATATATATAAAAGTATATACATAAAGCATATGCTTATTTTTGCATAGACTATCTGTGGAACGATACTCAAGAAGTATAACAGTAGTTGCACCTGGTACCTCAGGGACAGGGGTGTCAAAAAAATTTACTTCACACTGTGTTGTGTTTTTTGTTTTTTTTGTGTGTGTGTGTGTCGGGGGGTGGTTTCTTTGGCCACGTTGTGAGGCTTGTGGGATCTCAGTTCTCCTACCCAGGACTGAACCCAGGCCACGGCGGTGAAAACCCGGATTCCTTAACCACTATGCCACTAGGTAACTCCTCCAAAAACTTACTTCACACTGTGTACCACTTTGTTCCGTTTGAATTTTGTACCATACGCAAGATAACCGCTACCAGTTCCTTCCTGTCCTGTATGTGTATGCCAATCTTCTTCTCAAGAGATGGAGTCTGTTTCTCCTCCCTTTGAATCTGGGCTGGCCTTGGGAAATGCTTTGGCAGAAGTGTTTGTGGTAGGTCCACCCTGAGCCTTTAGGACGACTGGCTGCTTCTGCTTCCTCCCTGAAAAAAGCCAGCTACTGTGTAAAAAGTCCAATCAGTCTAAGAATACCATGCTGCGAGGAAGCCAAGCTAGCCACATAGAAATGCCATATGGAGAGAGAGATGCCCAGCCAGCCCCCAGCTGTTGCAGCCATCCCTGTGGAGGCACCGGGTGAGTGAGTAAGGAAGCCCTTAGATGTTCTAGCCCCAGCAGATACCACGTGGAGTTGAAGAACCACTCAGCTGAGCTTGTCCCAGATTGTAGAATTGTGAAAAATAATAAATTGTTGTTGTTTTAAACCACTAAGTTTGGGGCTGGTTTATTAAGCAGCAAGAGATAAAAATAATTGCCTATTAAACATAAGTATGTAAAGTAATTTAAAAGGTGATTTTCTATGTAATTCTATAAATGCAGGATTTGAGAGTATTTTATTTTATTATTATTTTTAAAATATTTATTTATTTTTGACTGCATTGGGTCTTCGTTGCTGCTTACGGGCTTTCTCTAGTTGCAGTGAGTGGGGACTACTCTTCATTGCAGTGCACGGGCTTCTCGTTGCAGTGGCTTCTCTTCTTGTGGAGCATGGGCTCTAGGCATGTGGGCTTCAGTAGTTGTGGCTCTCAGGCTCTACAGCACAGGCTCAGTAGTTGTGGTGCACGGGCTCAGTAGTTGTGGTGCATGGGCTTAGTTGCTCCGCAGCATGTGGGATCTTCCCGGACCAGGGCTCAGGCCCGTGTCCCTTGCATTAGCAGTTGGATCCTTAACCACTGCACCACCAGGGAAGCCCCGAGAGTATTTTTTTTAATAAGAGGATGAGGAAGAGAGCCATAGGTGGCTGAAGTGGGGGACCAGAGGCTACCACACAGGGGGGAAAAGAGTGAAACTAGTGGAGGTAGAGGAAAATTTTCTGACTTCACAAAATACCCCGAGTTTGGCTTCTGACAGGACAACACACCCTATCCCACCTGTCTGTCTGTCTCTGTCTCTGTCTCTGTCTCTCTCTCTCTCATACACACACACACACACACACACACACACGTAAACACACCACTTAATTATTCCATGTCATTGTGGGGAGAGGAGGGAATATTAAGCAGGTTAATAGCTACCATCATCAACCAGAGTCCTAGACTGTGTGATCTACGTTACAACACTAGATGCCCTGTGGGAACTGATCATACAATAGAGAAAGAAAAAAGACAAAAGAACCTAAGTAGCATAGCCTCTATATTTCAAAATAATAGACAGGATGAAGGAAAAATTAGTTTGATTTTAATGAAAAGAATGAATTCTAAAATATTTTAAAGGGCTGCAGTTATTACTTTTAAGTACAGTACATTTTACAAAGCTATAAATGGGTATCAAATAAGTTAAATGAGGTAAGTTAGTGAAAGAATTAAGATTCACAAGAGGCCTACATTATATAATTATGTATCATAAAACAGAAAGTCCTTTAACATGTTGGAATTAATTGCATGACCCAGAAATTGAAGGTACTTTTGAAGTTTTAGTTTGAAAAAGCAACTAATATCATATCAATGCTTTGTATATAGTAGGCATTCAACAAATGCTTGGTAAAGTAAAATGAACCCACTAGTAAGGTCCATTGGCAATTGTCACTCCCTCTGGATGGAGGCTTCTATCTCATTCCCATTGTGTTAGCAGTAACTGCACCCTCCTCCACTCCAAAGCATATTCAGAGGCAACTGAGAGTGAGAAGGTAACCTTGAACATGTTCTCATTTATTTTTTAAAAAAGCAAATCATTTAAAAAACATCAGTAATATAACCATCAATAGTAACAAATTACTTGCTGAATAGTGCAGTTAAGAACAGCTAATTTAAGACATTTTCTTCAGAAAATTCCAATTACAATGTGAATAGGTTAAGTGGGAAGGATTAATACAGAGAAAAGTAGAAACAATCAGAATAACAGATCAGATTCCAGGCTCAGCCTGAAGACCTTGGGGGTGGTGGTGGGAGGGTATGCATAACAACAGAGGGATGGGCGCACCAGAATACCAGGCATCAAACCAGGGTTAGGTATCGTCTTCTCCTCTGGTTTTTCTGGGACAGATCCTAACACGTTGCTCTGGGTTATGAGTCCAGCTCTGAACAGCAAGTCAGAACATTGTGGGGAAGGACATTGTCATCCTTAGCTGTAATATTAATTGGAATCTGTCCAAAACATTACCTTGGGTAAGATCTGCTTCCTTAGTTCTTTTTGTCAGTGGGGAGTCCAGTGAATTTCTAAGACCATAGCATATCTTAGTATCAAGATCAATACTGAATTAGCAGACATGGCTAAGGATAACTGGGGGGAAATAATTAACAAAATTAAGGAGGATTTGTACCACTGGGAACCGTAAAAGTTATTTTATGGATCCATGTAAATGTAATAAAATCTGTCTGTGCCACAATTTAATTTCACATCAAAAAGGTCCCCACAGATAGTCTGTAAGATTATTTTACTAAAATTGAATATGTCTATGCCTTCCTATTCTGAGGAAGAAAAAGCTTACTCTTCCCTGAAAGTTATGTTTCACACGGAGGACTGGAATAAGGCCCATCTGATCTCAAGCACTTTCTAATGGCAGCTCCTCAAAGTGGGTAACATAATTAATTTTTATTAATAATAGCACTTCATAATTGACAGAGGCAGAACATAATATATCAGAAGGATGCTTCCAAGAATAGCATATGCTTTTTTCAAATTAAAAAGTCAAATATTAACAATAGTGGAATACAATGTCTGTTACACAGATGTTCTTCATATTACTGCTATATATTTTTAGCAGCTTTATTGACACATAATTCACATACCCCATAATTCACCCATTTAAAGCATACAATTCAATGGTTTTTGGTATATTCACAAAATTGTGTAACCATCAGCATAATCAATTTTAGAACATTTTCATCACCCCAAAAAGAAACCACAGACCTATGAGCAGTCACCCCACATACTTCCCCCTCCTCCAGCCCTAGCAACCACTAATCTATTTTCTCTCTGTATAGATTTGCTTATCCTGGATATTTCATATAAATGGAATCATGCAATACATGGTCTTTGGTGAATGACTTCCTGCATTCAGCATAATGTTTTCACATTTCATCCATGTTGTAGCATGTATCAGTACTTCATTTCTTTTTATTGTCAACTAATATTCCATTATATGGGTATACTACATTTTATTTATACACCCATCAGTTGATGGGCATTTGAGTTGTTCCACTTTTTGGCTGCTATGAATAATATTGCTATGAACATTCTTGTATATGTTTTTGTGTGGACAATGTTTTTGTGTTTTTTCATTTCTCTTGGGTATATACCTAGGAGTGGAATTGCTAGATCATATGGTAACTTTATATTTAACATGTTGATGAACTGCCAAACTGTTTTACAAAGTGGCTGCACTATTTGCATTCATATTTACATTACATATAAGTGTTCCAATATCTCCATATCCTCACCAACACTTGTTTTTATCTGTCTTTTGATTATAGTCACCTAATAGGTTTGAAGTGTTAAATCATTGTTTTCTTTTGACTAGTAATGTTGAGCATCTTTTCATGTCCTTATTAGCCATATGTATATCTTCTTTGGAGAAATGCCCATTCTATTTTTTTATTTATTTATTTTTTTGCGGTACACGGGCCTCTCACTGCCGTGGCCTCTCCCGTTGCGGAGCACAGGCTCCGGATGCGCAGGCTCAGCGGCCATGGCTCACAGGCCCAGCCGCTCTGCGGCATGTGGGATCTTCCCGGCCTGGGGCACGAACCCATGTCGCCTGCATCAGCAGGTGGACTCTCAACCACTGCGCCAGCAGGGAAGCCCTGTTTCTGTTTTTAAATAAGTTTATTTGTATCATTTTTTTTAGACTCCACATATAAGTGATATCATGTGATATTTGTCTTTCTCTGTCTGACTTACTTTAAGTATGATAATCTCTAGGTCCATCCATGTTGCTGCAAATGATATTATTTCATTCTTTTTTTATGGCTGAATAATATTCCATTTGTGTGTGTGTGTGTGTGTGTGTGTGTGTGTGTGTGTGTTTGTGTATACCACATCTTCTTTACCCATTCCTCTGTCGATGGACACTTAGGTTGCTTCCATGTCTTAGCTATTGTAAATAGTGCAGCTGTGAACATTGGGGTACATGTATCTTTTCAAGTTAGAGTTTTTTTCTTTTCCAGATATATGCCCAGGAGTGGGATTGCTGGATCATATGGTAACTCTATTTTTAGTTTTTTAAGGAACCTCCATACTGTTGTCCATAGTGGCTGCACCAATTTACATCCACCAACAGCATAGGAGTGTTCCCTTTTCTCCACACCCTCTCCAGCATTTATTATTTGTAGACTTTTTGTTGATGCCCATTCTGACTGGTGTGAGGTGATACCTCATTGTAGTTTTGATTTGCATTTCTCTAATAATTAGTGATGTTGAGCATCTTTTCATGTGCCTGTTGGCCATCTGTATGTCTTCTTTGGAGAAATGTCTATTTAGCTCTTCTGCCCATTTTTTGATTGGGTTGCTTGTTTTTTTGATATTGAGCTGTATGAGTTGTTTGTATATTTTGGAAATTAAGCCTTTGTTGGTCACATTATTTGCCAATATTTTCTCCCAATCCATTTTGTTAATGGTTTCCTTTTCTGTGCAAAAGCTTATAAATTTGATTAGGTCCCATTTGTTTATTTTTGCTTTTATTTCTTTTGCCTTGGGAGACTGATCTAAGAATTTATGTCAGAGAATGTTTGGCCTACGTTCTCCTCTAGGAGTTTTATTGTGTTATGTCTTAAATTTAAGTCTTTAAGCCATTTTGAGTTTATTTTATGTATGGTGTGAGAGAGTGTTCTAATTTCATTGATTTATATGAGGCTGTCCAGCTTTCCCAACACCACTTGCTGAAGAGACTGTCTTTTCTCCATTGTATATTCTTGCCTCTTTGTCAAAGACTAATTGACTGTAGGTGGTGGGTTTATTTCTGGGCTCTCTATTCTGTTCCATTAATCCATATGTCTGTTTTTGTGTCCATATCATGCTGTTTTGATTACTGTAGCTTTGTAGTATTGCCTGAAGTCTGAGAGGGTTATGCCTCTGGCTTTGTTCTTTTTCCTCAGGATTGCTTTGGCAATTCTGAGTCTTTTATGGTTCCATATAAATTTTTGGATTATTTGTTCTACTTCTGTGAAAAATGTCATGGGTAATTTGATAAGGGTCACATTAAATCTGTAGATTGCTCTAGGTAATATCGCCATTTTAACAATATTAATTCTTCCAATCCAAGAGCATGGAATAACTTCCCATTTCTTTGAATCGTCTTCAGTTTCCTTTATCAGTGTTCTATAGTTCTCAGGTTATAAATCTTTCACCTCCTTGGTCAAGTTTATTCCTAGGTATTTTGTTTTGATGCAATTTTAAAAGGGATTTTTTTTTTACTTTGTTTTTCTGATATTTCATTGTTAGTGTAAAGAAATGAAACAGAGTTTTGTATATTATTGAGAGTTCCTCTACTTTGTATATGAGCAGTTATAGGAGACAGGATGGAGAGTGGCTATGAGTAAATGCACAGAATGTATTATTTAATCACAATGGTACTAAATCCCATTGCACAGTCTAGGACATATTTAAATGGTTTGCCTCCGCCGTACATGTTCTTATAGCATTCCCTTCCCCTGAAAGGTCCCAAAGCCTCCAGACCTTTGTCCTGGGATCCCAGGTTCTGAAGGTGGCACAAGGATCTTGTTCTGAATATGTAGCTGCATGAGAATGGGAAGCTCTAATTACTGATTAATTTTAAAATCAAAGTAGAATTAAATAAAATATAAATTATACCTTGAAACACATTTATCCTTCTTCTGTATTTTGTATTTCCAAATCAAGTCATATATGCAACCCCTGTGTGCACAAGTGTTTTGCACAGAAAAGTTCTGTCCTTTGGCCACAACCCAATGCCAGTCAGACATCTTACAAATCCATCCTATTGATCAAAGGGTAATTCTCTGTGTGGCTTATTGCACAAATAACTCTCAGACTAGAAAAATAGCTTGGCCTGTGTGTCCTGCTGCTGAGAGGCTATGAGTTTCCTTTTCATCTACGAAGGACTGAACTTCATCAAATAATGATTTCTTTAAAAGTAAACCTAGCATATTTTATTCTGAGCTAGCCATATTTGTATTTTTCAGAACTTGAGGTTGTGAGCTAGTCAACCATAACATCAAATGCTCCAGCATTTGATGCATTTCAACAATTTTAGTTGAATTTAAAGCTGCAATTCTTAATTTGAAAATGAAGACAATTTTGTGCAATTTATTTTAAATTAAGTATTTTGGAGTTTAAAATAACTCCTGAAGGAGTCATTGTACCCAGGAGTGTTCCAGTTTTTGTGGCTGCAGGTCCTAGATACTCATTCCCCATTCTGCCTAACTTTCCTGTAGACTCACTATTTAGACTCCAGAGAGCTGCCGTTGACCTGGACGGGGTACACATCTTATGAATACAGAAGAAAGGGCACTTGGGGAAGTAACTAACCCATACGGCACTCTCAGGTACAGGGAGGTTCCTACTTTCTCTCATCAAACTTATACCCTGCTGGTGTGCAGTATGGGTCCCACAACTTTCTGAAGCTTCCTGGAATGAAGAGGTAATAGGAATATCTTTGGGGTGGGGAGTCTGGGCAGAAGTTCAAATGGGCTTCCTTGTACTCTTCTCCCTGCTTTTATCTGCCCTTGTGGTGGATACCTGAGCAACAGTGCTCTGGCAACTTGGGAGAACCTAGGTTTTCTTTGTTCTCCTAGAAGCTCCATTTTTAAAATATAACATCCTGCAGTCATCAAGCTTAAGATCATAGCCTTTATAATCCAATCTGTCTCAGCCAGTTTAAAAAATGAAAGCAGGGCCAGGAATCAGATTTGTTTACTTCAATCCATACAGTGTGATCTAATTTGGTCCAGTGAAAGAAAGAAGCTTGAAGGGAGAATCAGAAGTAGGATTCTTATTCTAGCTTTGTTACCAATTAGCTGTGACCTTGAGCAAATAAACTTAATTTCTCTGTGACTCAGTTTCTTCATTTTCAAATGGGAGTGAAGAAGTCTACTTTGATTCAGTTTGTTGTGATAATCAGATGAGATTACATATATGAAAATTCCCTAAAATTTTTTCAAAAGCAATAAGCAATAAAAAATGACAGGTTTAAAAATACTATCAATTTGTGTATAGAGTGGCTTAAAATGTTATAAGTAAATATAAATAAAGTAAACAAAATAAAATAAATAAAGTAAATAGAAGGTTGAAATAATCCAAACTAGAAATTTATAGGAAAATATTAGGCATCATTTTTATTGTTCTATCAAATTTTATAGAGAAAGAAAACCTGTATAATAGCAAGGTCTACTTGTTATTCAAGCTCTCAGGAAAAAAAAAAATACAAGATCTATAAATAAGCATTGATCTGAGGTAAAGACCTAAGAAAACTGTTGAGTTTTCAACAAATAAGCAAAAGGCTCAATCCTGATAGTGAGGTTTCTTGTCTGACCTGAGCTGAGGTAACTTGAGTCTTGGGTCAGAAGATCTGGGCTTGAGGACAGCTCTGCCACTTACTGTGGTAGCTTGCATGCCATCCATGACCGGGTCATAAAAGCCTAGAATGGTCTGGTACCTACTCACACCTACTACCATGTAAAACATTAATGCGTGTCACCCAACCCAATGTCTGGGAACTGGGTCTTGAAATTCTTGCTGTGCCAGCACTGGAGCAACTTCCCCTTAGCCATGCTCAAACTGTGGAACCAAGGAATTTTCAATTTATGTCCACTCATGGGCTTTCTAAGGACTGACCTAGTCATGGCCTCTTTTTTTTTTTTTTTAAATTTTATTTATTTATTTATGGCTGCGTTGGGTCTTCGTTGCTGTGCGCGGGTTCTCATTGCGGTGGCTTCTGTTGTTGTGGAGCACAGGCTCTAAGCGCGCGGGCTTCAGTTGCTGTGGTTCAAAGGCTCTAGGGCACAGGCTCAGTAGTTGTGGCGCACAGGCTTAGTTGCTCCGCGGCACGTGGGATCTTCCCGGACCAGGGATCAAACCCGTGTCTCCTGCATTGGCAGGCGGAGTCTTAACCACTGCACCACCAGGGAAGCCCGGCCTCTTTCAAATAGAAAAAGTGCAACATCCCCAGATTGGCTAGATATCTGTTTATAGCAAAGAACTCTAGCCATGTCTATGATGCCCAGTGGAAGCCAGGTAGCAGGGAGGGAAAAGGTGCCGCTGAGAGGAAAATCACAAGGAATGAATTCAGGAGTCTGGAAGAGCGTCATGAAGCAGGAAGTGCTGTGCAGGTGTACTCAGAGCTCCCCATCCTAGCTCCCTTTGGATGGTCCAGGGGTCCCAGAAGGAGAGCAGGACTGAGAGGGATGTGTCTAGGAGCATCAGTTCCTGTTGCTAAGTGACCTCCTCTGAGGGAGCCAGGAAGAGTAAGGTGCTTTCCTGCAATGTGGAGAGGAAGGTAAGCAGATATTGTGAGGAAATAGTAATGGGAGCAATGGATAAGGGTCCTGGAGAGCTTCTGCCCTGGTGCCAACACCTGAAACTCCAGGGCCAGAAAGGGAGCAAGCAGGAGCTGAAGCAAGGGACCACTGAGAGGAGGTTGGCACTCTGATTATGCATCAGCTATCCAGCCCTCCTTCTGGAAAACCCAACAGAGAGTTATAAGGAGTGGAAAGGGCCGAAGTCCTGCCAGTCTGGAAGGTGGGGGGCACCTGCTTTAGTTGACCTGGATTCAAGCAATTAGAGTGCCTTTTACCTAAAACCTTCAAACTGGGTGGGGAGACTCTTAGGTTACAGCATGGCTGAATTGGGTCTGCACAGAACAATTCTGTTGCCCATTTAAAATCAGATCAAGCAACAATCCCCCTAACACACACACACACACACACACACAAACACACACACACACACACACACACACACACACACAGAGCATTACCACTTATTTAACCAGATTGACCTCCGGTTTTCATATGGGGGCAGGTTTAGTATCTCATTGATGAGGTGCATCTTATTCCTCCAGGTCCCTTGAGAAAAATTGAAGGTGTGTAAAAAGCCTGTAGTAGCTTCTTTGGTTAGAGATCCTCTCATTTTTTCCCCAGTGGGTCTAGGAATCACTAGAAGTAGAATCAAAGCTTAATTATCAAGAAGGAGGAGGGAAGGGGAGAAGAAGGAGGAGGAGAAGAAGAGAAAAAGAGGAGGAAGAGAGGAGGAAGGGGAGGAGAAAGAGAGGAGGAGAAGCTTACCTGGGTTTGACCTTTGCCTTGTGGGTCTGTTTCTCTGTGTAGAGGCCCACTCATAAAAAGTACCTGCTTTTTTAGCCCCACCTCTGTTATACTGACATCTTTGTAATTTGAAGGTTCCTTTGGGATATAGTCCAAGAAATAGAATAATTGAATTAAAGAATAGGTGCATTTTTAGGCTTCCTCTACATATTATCAAATTGGCTTCAGGTAAGTTTATGTCATTTTACATAATCACCAAAGGTTAATGAGGGTCCCTCATTTTCCAGTGCTCCTTAAAATCTTAGCCAGCTTATTAGGTGGAAAAGGGCCTCTGTTTGTTGCTAGAATTTTCATTTCTTAAATTACAAGCAATTCGATCATTTCAACAAGATTTTAATAGAGCTGCTGTATTCTGTCCTCTGTTCCATTACAAAGCACTTTGGAGGTTAATCAGGAAATGTCTGACCTATTCCTTGTCCTCATATATTAGGGAAGCTAAATATATGCTCAACATCCTTGAAACAGGAAACAATAGAAGACCTGTAAAAATGTGTGGATCTGGGGGGGACAAGGACAGGTCCATGGTCCATGTAAACACTGGTAGGTAGGAAGACTTCATGGAGGAGGTGTGATTGGTACTGGGTCCACAAGATGGATAAGATTTGAGTAGGTGGAGATGATGTGACAGAACATTGCAAGTAGGAGTTCAGTCAGGAGCAGAGAGCAAAGACTTGAGTTCGAAATGGGCAAGCCATGTGTGTTAGTTTGATTTCTCCCGGAAGTAGACACCAAAATAGAATTGAATGAGCAAGGATCTGATTAGAGGAAATGCCTGTGAGAAAACATTGGAAGGAGCTGAGAGAACCATCAGACTATGATGCATGTCTGATGCTGAGTGAAGCAGAGAGGGAAGAAAGGTTGAATAGAAGCATCCTAGACTTCCTGCAGTGTAATACAGGTTTGAGAAAGGCTGTCGGGAAGTCGTTGAGCCAAAGTTGGCCATCAGAGGAGTCCCATGCCTCCCAGGAATAGGCTGCCCTAGTATCTCTGAGGCATGGCCTTAGTGCAAATGTGATGGTGAATTTCTTAGCACATCAGTTTGGATCCTTGGTTAATTAACTGCCTGTCATTGTTGGTCTCTGAGGTACATCCTTAGGGCTGCCGCACACAATGGGGAGAGAATGAGATGACTGGCCTGACAGGGCAGGGTACATTCACTCGGAGGTGGAAGAGGGTTCCTACCTTCACCTTCTGAGAAATCTCTTGGTTTCTATGACTGGATAGAGAACATGGTGGTGATGGAGGCTTTGCTAGTGCAGCTTCACCCCTCATGCACCCCAGGGGCTGGGGTGTGGACAGTCAGGTCAATAAAGGCTGTGTTAGGTGTGAAGAATGGGCTTGTGGCCTCCATTCCTCCTTCCAGTGTGCTTTCCTAGAGAGCTGAGTCTGGAAAGCTACACTCCATTTTCTAGGTTCCGTTGTAGCTGTCATTCTACATGCAAATTATGTTCTGCCTGTTATTTGCACTGTTGGGAGATGTGCAAGACAGGCCATCCTTCTACTGTTTTTAGATGTTTTCTGCTGATAATTGAGGTCGTGAAGACTTCAGGTTTTTATGCAGGGGCATTCCCAAGTGTTTCGTCTCCAGCTTCAAGAGTTGGACAAGCTTTAAGAGCTGTGGGTTTGGCAACTTCCTTGTCTCTGAACTACAGCTACAGTGGTGTGTTCTGGATAGTTCCACTGGTGGCCTCCTGATTCCCCACCTTGCTGGCACTGGCAGAGGAGGCAATCCTTGGTGGGCTGGTTCATTTTGGGAATGAACTAGCTGTTGCTTTGGAAATCATCTCAGGAGGCCCAGGCTGATACCTGCTTTTCCGGCCTTTGCAATGATTTTTGTTTTGCTTCGTAATAGAATTTATTTTTTAGAGCAGTTTTGGGTTCACAGCAAAATTTAATGGCAAGCACAGACAGTTCCCATACATCCCCTTTCCCCTCCCCACCCTCCCCACAGCCTTCCCTGCCATCAACATCCTAGCACCAGAGTGGTACATTTGTTACAGTTGATAATCCTATCATTGTATATATAACACATCACTGTCACCCAGAGCCTATAGTTTACATTAGGGTTCACTCTTGGTGTTGTACGTTCTGTGGATTTTGACAAATGTATTACGGCATTTTCCACCATGATAATATCCTACAGAGTGGTTTAACTGCCCTAAAAATTCTTTGCGCTCCACTTATTCATCTTTCCCTCCCCCTAACCCCTGGCAATCACTGATCTTTCTACTGTCTCCATAGTTTTGCCTTTTCCAGAGTGTAGTTGAAACCATACAGTGTGTACTCTTTTTAGATTGGCTTCTTTCACTTAGTAGTAATGCATTTAAGTTTCCTTCCTGTTTTTTCACAGCTTGATAGCCATTAGTTTTTAGTGCTGAATAATAGTCCATTGTATGAATGTACCACAGTTTATTTATTCGTTTATCTACTGAAGGACATGTCAGTTGCTTCCAATGATATTTTCAAGCACCCAATTCCCTGCATTAAATACCTTCTTGTTGAAAATACCTAGAGTAGTTTTTATTTCCTGCACTTTACCCTGATATACAAGAGAAGGTGTCAATTAAGATAGATACTGTTCATGTGGAGTAGAAGTCACAACAGAATGGGCCCCAGCTCAGAAATAGTTTTACCTGACCATTGATTTTCTAATTTATATCGTCATCATGTGAGTTAAACTCCTCAGACACCTCCACCTTGTTCTGTTCCCTATGGGAGTGAAGAGATTACTGTCACTGACTAAGCTCAACAAAGAATTCAAGGTCTAAGGTTTAGGTTCACTAACAGAACCAACATTACTGGGCTCCCCCTGACTCTGTATCTTTGCTCCTATAGATAGTTCTCACAGTTCTAAGAGTACACTGAGTTTTTTCTCATCTCAGGGTCTTTCCACTTGTTTTAGGGATGCCCTTCCTCCAGTTCACCATATGTCTGGACCTTTTGCATCCTTCAGGTTTTAGTTCAAATGTTACCTCTTTATATAATGTAAACCCTCACTATTGTTTTCTAGGACGTCTCCCTTTTTTTCAGAGAGATATACTTAATTCAACCCATAAAGATCTCAAGCTTTACTTCTGAACAAGGAAAAGCTCTGCCTACATCCCACCAGTTAAACATGAGGGACAATATAGAAGGGGAGTTTTTCCATTTTCTGTTGCTGTGTAACCAACCATCTCAAAAATTTGTGGCTTAAGACAACAATTTGTTATCAACTCTCACATTTCTATTTCCAAGATTTTGGATCATCTTTACTATCATTATTCTGAATTCTTTTTCAGGTAGACTGCCTATTTCCTCTTCATTTGTTAGATCTGGTGGGTTTTTACCTTGCTCCTTCATCTGCTGTGTGTTTCTCTGTCTTCTCATTTTGCTTATCTTACTGTGTTTGGGGTCACCTTTTTGCAGGCTGCAGGTTCATAGTTCCCATTGTTTTTGATGTCTGTCCCCACTGGCTAAGGTTGGTTCAGTGGGTTGGGTAGGCTTCCTGGTGGAGGGGACTAGTGCCTGTGTTCTGGTGGATGAGGCTGGATCTTGTCTTTCTGGTGGGCAGGTCCACGTCTGGTGGTGTGTTTTGGGGTGTCTGTGGCCTTATTATGATTTTAGGCAGCCTCTCTGCTAATGGGTGGGGTTGTGTTCCTGTCTTGCTAGTTGTTTGACACAGGGTGTCCAGCACTGTAGCTTGCCGGTCGTTGAGTGAAGCTGGGTCTTGGTGTTGAGATGGAGATCTCTGGGAGATTTTCACCGTTTGATATTACGTGGAGCTGGGAAGTCTCTTGTGGACCAGTGTCCCGAAGTTGGCTCTCCCACCTCAGAGGCACAGCCCTGACACCTGCCTGGAGCACCAAGAGCCTGTCATCCCCACGGCTCAGAATAAAAGGGAGAAGAAAGAGAGAAAGAGAGAGAGAGAGAAAGACAGACAGAAAGAAAGAAGATAAAATAAAGTAAGATAAAATAAAATAAAGTTATTAAAATAAAAATAATTATTAAGAAAAATAATTTTTTAAGTTAAAAAAAAAAAGGACGGACAGAACCCTAGGAAAAATGGTGAAAGCAAAGCTATACAGACAAAATCTCACACAGAAGCATACACAACACCCTCACAAAAAGAGAAAAAGGGGAAAATATAATATATCTTGCTCCCAAAGTCCACCTCCTCAATTTGGGATGATTCGTTGTCTATTCAGGTATTCCACAGATGCAGGGTACACCAAGTTTTTTCTGGAGATTTAATCCGCTGCTCCTGAGGCTGCTGGGAGGGATTTCCCTTTCTCTTCTTTGTTCGCATAGATCCCTGGGGTTCAGCTTTGGATTTGGCCCCGCCTCTGCGTGTAGATCGCCTGAGGGCGTCTGTTCTTCACTCAGACAGGACTGGGTTAAAGGAGCCGCTGATTGGGGGCTCTGGCTCACTCAGGCCGGAGGGGAGGGAGGGGTACGGATGCGGGGCGAGCCTGCGGTGGCAGACAGTGGCTAGTCCTAGCACATCCAAAATGGCTTCAGTTACATCTCTGGTGCTTTGGCAGGGATGATTAGAAGGCTGGATCCAGTTGGACGCTGGGATGACTAGGCTTCTTCTCTCTTTCATGTAGTCTCAGGGCCTCTCCCTGTCCCTTCTCCACACTGTATCTCCATGTGGTTTCTCCAGCAGAGTAGCTAAACTTCTTATATGGTGGCCTACAGCTCCCAACAGCACAAAAGCAGAAGCTGCCAGGCCCTAACACATACTACTAGGTCTGATACAACATCACTTCTGCCACATCTTTTGATTAAAGCAAGTTACAGAGCCAGCCCAGATTCCATGTAGAAGGGGACTATACAAGAATGTGAATACCAGGAGACCTGGTGCATTGGGGTTCATCTTTACTTACTAGCTGCCACAGTACTTAAACATTGTCAGTCAATGGACTTCTCCAACATTTATTAAGCTGGCTGATGAGTAATAATAATGAGCATTTGTGATGATGATGGTGATGATGATAAATGAGAATTCTATCTGCTATTTAAAACTATTTTTCTCCTTTGGAATTGAGACAGTTCATAGGAAACCACAGGAAGATTCTCCAAGAACTGAGAGCCGAAGGACCTAAGAATCAAAAAAGTTAAAAGCTATGCATGATGGATGATGTTAGCCATCTGGAAAAGTCTTTAGGGCTAAACTTGAAATCATTCAAAAGAAGAAAAGTAACCACCAAATTTCATAAATAGGAGGGTACTGATAACCAGAAAGAGAGAGTTTTAATGAAGAGTTGGGTTGGAAATCAGAATACAGAGGGTTAAGGAGTGAGTGGGATGTGGCAAAATGGGCAGAACAAGGGTAACAACTTTTTCAAGCAATGTAGCCAGGGGCTTGGAGGCATTACTGGTGAGAAAGGAAATAGGTACAATCTTTTTGGATGGTACAGGCAGCAGACAATAAAAGTCTTGAATGTATTAATATCTTTTGACCCAGTTATTCAACTTCTAAGAAATTAGCTTAATGAAATCATGAGACGTGCAAGGATTTATATACCAGGAAATTCACTTAACAAATATTTTTGTTTTATTGTGACATATACCTTATATACAGAAACATGCATAGAACTTTGGAGTTTACTTTAAAGAATAGTAATAAAGTAAGTACCTGTGTAGCCACCATCCAGGATAACAAGTAAAACATTTCTCCCCCTGTGCCTTTTCCCAAAGGGAAAAGGCCCATGGGTAACAATCATCCTAACTTTTGAACAATCACTTCTTTGCTTTTCCTTTATAGTTTTACCACCTTTGAATATATCTCTACATGATATAATGTTTAGTTTTGTCTGTTTTCAAATTTAATATAAATTCAGTCATGCTGTTTTTTGTTTGTTTGTTTGTTTGCGGTACGCAGGCCTCTCACTGTTGGGGCCTCTCCTGTTGCGGAGCACAGGCTCCGGACGCGCAGGCTCAGTGGCCATGGCTCACGGGCCCAGCCGCTCCGCGGCATGTGGGATCTTCCCGGACCGGGGCACGAACCCGTGTCCCCTGCTTTGGCAGGCGAACTCTCAACCACTGCGCCGCCAGGGAAGCCCAATCATGCTGTTTGTGTTCTTCTATAATTTGCTTTTGTCCTCCACTATATCTTTAAGATTCTTCATTGTTGATGGGTGTGGTTTCAGTTCATTCATTTCTCCTGCTGTATAATATTATCTACTCTATCTTGATAGATATTTGATTATCTATTTTATTTTTGTTATCATGAGCAAGGCTGCTAAAAACACTTGTTCACATTTTCTTCTGCACGTGTACAAGAACTTCTCTTGAGTAGAATCGAAGAAAGAGAACCACTAGATTAGCATATTTTCAGCTTTCCTAAAAATGCTAAAGTCTTTTTACTAATTTACATTTTGATGTATGAGAGTTTGAGTTGCACCATATCCTTGTCAGCACTTGTAATTGTCAGACATTTTTGCTTTTGCCACCCTCAGGTAAAGAATGGTATCTATCAAGCAGAACACTGTGCACCAGTCACCAGTACCTGGGGTGGTGATGGGGGGACTCCAACTACATGGAGGATAGCCGAGGTCATGACAATGCCGGCTACCAGGAATAGAAATCCAAATACTTTTGCCCATTGTATCTTGGTTCTGGGGTCACCAAGGAAAACACAACACAAGTCAAGCACTGTATGGAATGCTTTTACTCACATAGAGAAAAAAGAGTAAAATCAGCTCTAATAATGTGTGTTTGTTCCCCATGACTAGAGTCCCCCTAGCAGCCAATGCAGGGCAATTGGCCTGCATGCCAGTTGGCCCTCTTGTGCCACAACAGGAGGACCCTGACCCCTGTGGAGTATGAAATACTGAAAACTAGGGGCGTGAGGTCATTGACACACATGCTCAAGCAGAACAAAGGAGTACACACTGAGCCTGAAACAGGGAAAGATAAACCCTCAAAAGGAGTTAAGCCCAGCACAGGCTGTGTGTGCTCTTTATCTCTTGGTAAGGAAGTGTTCCATGCCCAAGGCCCATTCTTATGTGGGATTGAAAGACCATACACATGAGACAGGCTTTCCCAATGGTATCTTATTGTATTCATTATAATTACAGTTTTATTGAGATACAATTCACATTTCATATAATTCACTCATCTAAAGTGTACAACTCAATGGTATGTAGTATATTCACAGAGCTGTGCAATCATTACCACTACCTAATTTTAAGAGCATGTTTATTACCCTAAAGAGTAACCTTATATCCATCAGTAGTTACCTCCCGATTACCTCTCACCCCTGACTAATCTACTTCCTGTCTCTATAGATTTTCTATTCTGGACATTTCATACAGATAGAATTATGTAATATGTGATCTTTTGTGACTGGCTTCTTTCACTTAGCATACTGTTTCCAAGTTTCATCAATGTTGTAACATGTATCAGTACTTCATTCTTCATTTCTTTTTACTTTATGAATAATAAACCATTATATGGATATACTAAATTTTATATGTTTTATGATGAATGTTTATCCATTCATCAGTTGATGAACATTTGGGCTGATTACTTTCTTATTGTGGAACACAAGATCTTAGAACACTTTAATTCCATTTATTCCTCTCATGATTTCCATGAAACTGTTGTCATATATTTTAATTTTAAATTATTGACATTTACTCAATTTTAAAATGTAAGCAATTTAAAATAATTGCATAGAAATCATAAGAGGGATAAATGGAGTTAAAGTGTTCTGAGATGTTTAATTTTACAGTAGGAAATTAAATATATTAATTACAAAGATTGGTACATGTGTTGTGGTTTTATAGTTAATTTTTAAAATTTACCCACATAACTACCACTTTCTTATTCTTCATTTGTTTTTCTTTCAGACCTATTTGAGCTTACATTCTTTCCAGTATAAATATGTGTGTGTGTGTGTGTGTGTGTGTGTGTGTGTGTGTGTGTAAATATCAATGTGCCAAGAAAATAAAACACTATCAATTTAAAATATGAAAATAGTGAAAATATCTTTCAAGAATGAGGGCAAAACAAAGGTGTTTTCAGATTAAAAACATTGAGAGAGTTTGCTAGCAGCAGACCCACACTAAAGGAAATGCTAGTGAATATAGTTTGGCATATTGAGGATATCATTCCACTGGCTTCTTCCATCCACTGTGGCCTTAGGGAGCATAGATCTTTATCCATTGCTTTTTTCAAAGTAAACTACCTTTTATCTCTGGCTACTTTTAAGATTTTTGTTTGTTTGTTTGCATTTGCTCTTCTGAGTTTTGCCTTCATGTAGTATTTGGCCTGGATATTTTTTATTTCCCTGCTCCTTGATGCTTTTGAATATGGTCAATTTTTTTTTCAGTGGGAGTATCTATCTGGGAATTTAGCCTGGCATGATACGAGAAATAAAACATCATGTGTAATAACACAAAATTAGAAACAATCTTACTGCCCAATAATAGCTGCTGGTTAAATAAAAGGATACATCCTTTCAATGGAATAGTATATAGCCATTTAACTCATCTTTTTAAAGGGAAACATATGTCAGAAGAGCAGAATGTCTTACTATAATCAAAGCAGGATAAAAAGTAGGGGTGGAACTTACATGTTTTGAGAGCTTCCCGTGTTTTAGACACGGTCCTATGAGTACATGGACTACTGCTTTTAATATATACAACAGCCCCATGTCATAGAGATTATTCTTCCTCATCTAAAGAAAATACTCAGAAAGATTTAATAACTTGTCTAAGACCATCTACCAATGACAAATAAAATTATAACTGACTATGTATATTAACTGTCTGAAGAAAAGATACTAGCTGAAGGCCAGGAGCCAGGGAAAGATGAAAGAGTCAGCTTTTGGGGGGCTCTGTCTACCTCTGTACAAGTGATGAGGACACTAACTGGCTGATGTAATATCTGGTCAGTTTGCCCAGCACATCTCTGTAATGACATCAGCCAACTCTAGAGCCATGGAACACATTCAGCTAACTCTCCCACTCTCACTCCATGACCATCAGTTACCCTCTGACATCATATTTCTGCAGGTGAAAGGATTTGTGTACCAGTTTAACCATCTAGGCAGTGGTATTTCTCACTCTAAATTAATACCTTAGCCTTTGAGTTTAGTCATCTGTCTCCTATAAGTCAGATCATGTGACCCCATCTCTCTGAGCTCCATCAGTTCTTCGTGCTCCGACAAAGTTGAGTTTCTGGACCTGCAAAGCTGAGGACCAAATCCTGGACGAAGGGAACACTTCCAAGGCAATTCCCTCAGCAGCAGCCAGCCAATCTATCTGATATCTTCACCTTGCTTAATTTCACTGCAATTTGAATAAGTTGTTGAAATGTTCTCTTATTGATTAAGTTTTTATCTCTCACATCCAAACCCACCCTTTTATACTTTGCAACATGATGCTGAGTCTAGAATTCTGTAAACTACATTTCTTCTTTGTCAGGGAGCCTGTAATGCTAGAGGAGGAAGAAGGGACTTGCACATTCCTATACATCCTGAATGTTCCCTGTTTCTGTGAGTATCACATCACACTAGCATCACCTTTTTTTTTTTTAATCCCAACAGCCTCAGTTCCTTTCTATAGCAGCAGCTCAATTCAGTTTTGAGTTGTTCTCAACATTGCAGAACCAAATTCATCCTGCCTTCTCAGAGATACCTGTGTAAGCTGACTGAGATCCTCTTTTCCAAGGTCAGCTTCCTCCTCTGAGCTCCTAAGTTTTAATAATTCCAACTCCCTTACTTCATTCCCCAGTTCTAGGGCTGGTAAATGCTTGTCACAGCTGCTACCTCTGTGACACCTCATTTTGCCTTTTTCTTTACTTAGTTTAGATAACAATTATATTGCCTCTGTTCTAGTAACTTGTATGGTTTCTGTCTATTGACTGTATCTTGAATGATACAGATGTATATGAGCTGCAATTTTTCTGCTCTTTCTTTTATTGAAATTGGCAAGAAGATATTTACTCATGTCTCAGAATTTATATGTATGATTTGCAAAAAAACCAAAACCAAGATGAGTTCACATCAAATAACCTGTCAAAATAGGAAGAAAACTAGAGGAAATAAATGAACAATAGAGTGGTACATTTTGTAGGTGTTTGATTTTTCCCCCTTTATAACTGAGCAGTTGTTCACAGTGCTTCTATGTCTTTTTCTTAGTTCTGGAAGCCAATAAATCCCAAAATAACACCATTACAGTAAAACAAACTGCATAGCTCAAAGATGGATTTACTGGAATGATGTCAGATGATTGTTTCCATAATACTGAGTGCTTACTCTGGGGCTTTCTTAGAGCTGAGTTGTCAAAAGGTTGTTATTTTGGCTTGAGGAAAAGCTTGAAAGGATATTCTAGGGGAAGAGTGCATGGCTTAACAATTGCTTTCTTCTGGGAGGGTTCTGGGGCTGCCGGAGGGCAAAGGAAAAACAGCTCAAGGACAAGTTTTGAACAGTCTGTAGCCAAAGTTGTCTCCAAGAGAAGAAACAGTTTAGCTGGTATGTCAAAGAAATAAGCAGTACTAAGGCTTAAACCAAAATTCGAATTTAAAAATCCTGGCTTTGTGTAATTATTCAGGCTTGGATTGCTGAATATTGCTGAGAAATGTAGCTGCTTTGGATCTGTTTAGTATATCTCAGTTTGAAAAGGAAAGCTTCTTAAGCAGAATTACCTTACCATCTGATCACTAGCTTATGGCATAAATTCCCTTAATCTTCCCTGAAATCTGGAACCTCCCTCCATCACAGGTCTAGGTAACACAGATGTAGCTCAGTGCAGGGTTTATTGAAATAACTGTCGTTGTGCTTCTGCACTGAGCCAACTATCACCTATTTCAGAGAAATTGCTCCCTGCACCTTCTTTCTCTAGAAAGTATTTCATTATTAATAATATGTGAGGGGCTTCCCTGGTGGCGCAGTGGTTGAGAGTCCACCTGCCGATGCAGGGGACACGGGTTCGTGCCCCAGTCCGGGAAGATCCCACATGCTGCGGAGCAGCTGGGCCCATGAGCCATGGCCACTGAGCCTGCACGTCGGAGCCTGTGCTCCGCAACAAGAGGGGCCACAACAGTGAGAGGCCCACGTGCCACAATAAATAAATAAATAAATAAATATATAAATAGTAATATATGAAAGCAGCCAAATAGTTGTAAGCATTTTTCAAAAATTAATTAATTAATTTTTTTTTTGGCTGTGTTGGGTATTTGTTGCTATGTGTGCACTTTCTCTAGTTGTGGCGCGCAGTCTTCTCATTGCGGCAGCTTCTCTTGTTGTGTAACATGGGCTCTAGGCATGCGGGATTCAGTAGTTGTGGCATGTAGGCTCAGTAGTTGTGGCTCACAGGCTCTAGAGTGCAGGCTCAGTTGCTCCGTGGCATGTGGGATCTTCCTGGACCAGGGATTGAACCTGTGTCTCCTGCATTGGCAGGCAGATTCTTAACCACTGCACCACCAGAGAAGTCCCAGTCATAGGCTTTTATGAGGACTATGATTACAACCTTCCCCATCACCCACACCCTTCCTTTCCCAAGCACCACACCAAAGATATTTGAATCAAATGACATTGCATATCTAAAGTATTTTAACTCCTGATTCCATACTACAGTCTTAACACTACCATCAGTAAAACTGCCATTCTAATCTTTGTCTTACCTCATTCACATAGCCATCTTAATAATCCTCTTTTTTTCAAATGTAAATTACCTCCCAAGACACCAGACATCCAGACATCATTTTCTGTGTGTGACATGTAGTTCATATGACCACTGTAACATTAAAGTGGGAAGACAAAGGGACCAATATGGTTGTAAGGCACCTGCATTTTACTTAAAGTGGTAAAATACTAGCTCTGAGTAGACTATAAATAGTTAGCTATATGTATTATAAGCCCAAATGACAATTGATCAATTAAAATGAAATACTGAATATTCAAATAATCTAAAGGAAGACAGCAAAGGTAAGATAGGGAACAGAGGAACAAAAAATGAAGGGGACAAACAGAGAACAAATAATAAAGTGGTTGACCTGAATCTAACCATATGATAGTTACATTAAATGTAAATGGCTTAGGGGACTTCCCCGGTGGTCCAGTGGCTAAGACTCCACTCTCCCAATGCAGGGGGCCTGGGTTTGATCCCTGGCTGGGGAATTAGATCCCACATGCTGCAACTAAGAGTTCCCATGCCACAACTAAAGATCCCGCATGCCACAACTAAAGATCCCACACTGACAATGAAGATCCCGTGTGCTGCAACTAAGACCCAGTGCA
This sequence comes from Kogia breviceps, assembly GCF_026419965.1. Classification (NCBI taxonomy): domain Eukaryota; kingdom Metazoa; phylum Chordata; class Mammalia; order Artiodactyla; family Physeteridae; genus Kogia; species Kogia breviceps. Next base: position 61,257,571 of record NC_081313.1, on the reverse strand, counting down.
GCCAAATAAATAAATAAATGTTTTTTAAAAATGTAAATGGTTTAAATACATCAGATAAAGACGGAGATAGAATGGTCAGCAGAAAAGCAAACGAACAAGACCAAAGTATATGTTGTCTACAAGAAACTCACTTCAAATATAATTGTATAAGTAAGTTAAAGTAATAGGATGAAGAAAGATATACCATATGAACACTCATCAAAGGATAAAGGGAGACATTACAGACTGATAAAAGAGTTAATTCACCAAGAAGACATAACAGTCCTAAATGTGAATGCACCCAATAACAGAGCTTCAAAATATACAAAGCAAAAGTTGGCAGAACTGCAAGGAGAAAGAGATGTAGCTGCAGTTATGGTAGGAGACGTCAACAATTCCTCTCTTTGTAACAGACAGAACTAATAGAAATTCAGCAAGGTTATAGTACCTTGAGCACACTCTTTGGACCAATTTAACCCCAAATGTATTTCTACCCTTTTTTCTTTCCTTTTCTCAAATCACTCCTGCTCTCCATTTTCTTTCAGCTCCTAGCTTTATATTAAATTCATCTGTGTTTTTCGCTCTTGTTTTGTCTTTGTAGTTTTATATCCATTTCCAATTGGTTGCAAAAGCAAAAACACGGATAATGAAAGTTTAGGGACTTCCCTGGTGGCGCAGTGGTTAAGAATCCGCCTGCCAATGCAGGGGACACGGGTTCGAGCCCTGGTACGGGAAGATCCCACATGCCGCGGAGCAACTAAGCCCGTGCGCCACAACTACTGAGCCTGCGCCCTGCAAGCCACAACTACTGAGCCTGCATGCCGCAACTACTGCAGCCCACGTGCCTAGAGGCGGTGCTCTGCAACAAGAGAAGCCACCACAATGAGAAGCCCATGCATCACAACGAAGAGTAACCCCTGTGAAACCCCCGCTCGACGCAACTAAAGAAAGCCTGCATGCGGCAATGAAGATCCAACACAGCCAAATAAATAAATTTATTTAAAAAAGAAAGAAAGAAAGTTTAAAGGGCACAGTGAGTGTCCAGCTGAAACAGTTTGCAACAGCCACTGGGAGCTGGTAGTTTCCTCTGAAGCTTCCCTTTCTCCTTTTGAATAATTCACAAAGTGTCCATACCGCATACTCTTATCATTTTGTAGCTGAGAGCTACATTACAGTCCAGAAAGACAAGGTGTCTTGAATGTTCTCCCCTACTATTTTTTATTACTGTTAGAACAGTTAAAGAGTAGTTGCTTTGATTAGTGTGGTATCCAAGCAAACTTCACCAACCACTTACAAAGCAGTTTTTGTAAAACTGATTATTTTTTCCATAGTTACTTATGGAAATTAACTTTTATAAAGAAAGGAAAGCAAAATTCCACGGTGGGTAATAGTGCAAACAACTTAAATTATACATCAGTCTTTACTTGTAGGCACTAATTTTTAGTTAATATGAGTTAAACAATATTGCATTCCCAGTGTTTGTTCTCCAATGATTTGGCAAAGATGAATTCTAAAGAATTGAACACTAATAATGCCTTTTCTGTAATTTTATTGATTTTCATCTTTGTTTTCCCTTACCTTTTTGCGATTTCTTACCTGAATTTTTTTTCTGCACTAGAAGAAAAATATAGGCTGCATTAAGAGGCACTATTTTAAATATTGGTATAAGTATTTTTAAAATATACAATATGCCCTTAGAGTGATGAAAGTTCATGTGCATAGACTCTGCCCTGTTTGGAAATAGTAAAAATTATCATTTATTAAGCACTTACTACATGTTAAGAATTGTATCTTTATTTACATTATTGCATTTTATTGTACCTAAAGCTTTTTAGAAGAAAAATTAAAAGTTTATACCTTTTCCAAAGGTATATAGCTGTCATTAAACCTGATGGGCATAAATACACAGTTTACACGAATATTTTTAAGGTATTCATTGAAAGGATATTTTAATAATGCAAATTGCCAATAATAAATTTAACGTGTGAGGATTCCTTTCCTTTACTGTTTGTAATAGAAGATTAGTCCAATAATATTTATATCTCATTTGCTTTGGAATCCTTTGCTAGTTCACTAAAAAAAAAAAAGTAAACTTGTTCCATAATATAATTTTAATAAAGAGCATCAATTCTGGATAATTTTTTTCTTTTCCTACATGAGTTAAGATAATAACAATAATTACTATTTATTGAGTATTTATGATATGCCAGGCATTGTGCTAAATCCTTCATATACATTGTCTTATATAAGTTTCACACCCACCACAACCCTATGTGACATATATTTTATCTCCACTTTACAGTTGAGGAAACTGAGTCTCAGAGAGACTAAGTAAATTGCTCAAGGTTTTCCAGTAAGAATGTGTTGCTGAGGCCCCAGTCCCTGCTTTTAATCATTTCAGGAGCACCACTGTGTGACTAAATACCAAAACATTTGAGTAAAAAGTGGGAAAAAAATTAATCATTAATTACTGGTTATTATTGAATTATGTTACTCTGATTTCTTGTGTGGCTAAAAAGCCAAGGAGAATTGGTTAAGTTCTATCCACTCTAAAGTTTCCATATCACTTGAAGCGTATAAACTCTTTGCTGGGGGCGGGGGGGCGGTTAGTTCTTTTGTTTTTAATTTTTTTTGTAGTATAGTTGATTTACAATGTTGTGTTAGTTTCAGTACAGCAAAGTGAATCAGTTATACGTATACATATATCCACTCTTTTTTTTAAGATTCTTTTCCCATATAGGCCATTACAGAGTATTGAATAGAGTTCCCTCTGCTATACAGCACGTTCTTATTAGTTATCTGTTTGGAAGCATATAACTCTTATACTAAAAGAATTCTTAAAAATCACAACTATATGGTTAAATGGCAATCACACCCACACAAGGGTGTGCAAAAAATATGGTAATAAAGGAACAGAAATAATTGTAGTAATAATGAAATAACAATACAGTAATTAAATATTAGGGTAGTAATGTTAGAATTAAAGTTGTGGAAGTTGAAATTCCTCTCCTCAGTTAAGAAGTAATATCTTTATATTACCTTAAAATACTAGGGGAAAAGCCATTTCACAAAGACTCCCTTCCCATTAGCAGACTATTCTGCAGAATTCTAGTAAGTTTTCACAGATGATAGCTTAATTTTTTCTTTTTACTTTAGGTTTGTAACACAAGAAAAATTCTCTAGGCCTTAAGTAGTTTACTGTAATGGACAAGAAATTCTGTTAGAAGATAATTTCAAAAAGAAGTGAATAAGTTAAATTTTAAAACCTGTATGAATGGATCTTTGTGACCCAGTATTTATTCTCTTAGTAATCTAGAAACTGTAATATGTTGTCCAAAAACCTTATCTTTTTTTTGTTGTGCTTCTAATTAATATCAAAAAAAGAATATATAATGGCAATTGAAAATATTTCACACCTAAGAAAAATATCTTATTGAAAGGAATAATATGTCTGAGATATGATACAATTAAAATAATCATAAATATTTTGGTGAGAGTTTCAAATAGAACAGTCAGAGAGTGTATGATAAACACATAAAAAGATTTTATCTATAACATGTAATCCCCAAACACCTTCCAGGTCTCTCTTGATTGACCCTGAATAAAAGTCGTACTTCAGGTGACAAAAAAAGGTCCATTAATGTTGCTCATGCATTTCAACATAAAAATGGAATGGAATCATTGACTACAGGTAGAAATGTGCAAAACTACTCAAGATAAGTATGCTGCTTTGAGGCTACACGTTCATGCCACTTTTGTCTGCCAGCTTGATTTTTGAATTGGGCACTCATGGATAAAAGGTATGCGATTTGAAAAAATAGTGTGTGTCTTTTAAAAGTCAGTGTCATGTAATGTCATTCCTTTTGGCAAAATTTATGTTACACAGTATTAGACGATAGGCTGAGCTAAGGTAACATGATGCATTAAAAACTGCACATCATGATTGCAATATGTGTCAGAGCAATGAATTGTTATATCAGATACCTGTTCAGCTGTAAATAGGGCCCTCTGTAAGTCACTGATGAAAGGATAATATTCTCTTGATGCCTGTGTAGAACTTCTGTTGTCTAAAACATGCAGCCTTCCGACCTCCATACTCTATGACCTGTGGCCATTTAAGTTGCATGTTTAATACATGCATACAATGAGAACACAGCACATTATGAAAGCTACAGTTGGAGATATTTTTGTTTTCATAGGCATCTTTCTTCCAAAGATCCAATGGCTATATCTTCCCCTGCTCCCAAACAAAGGCATACACATGGAGTTCTAATGGATTTTGTATTAGTTAGAAATTCCTTTGGGCCGCAAGTAACAGAAATCTCATAAACAGTAGTTAAATATGTAAGGATTTGTTTTTCTCACATAAGGTGACTAGGGACAGCCGCTGGCTTTTTCTCAGTAGCTCAATGATGTCATGACTGGTGTCTCTGAAATATTTGTCTTTTCCTCATGATTGAAAGGTGGATGTTTAAAGTTCAGTTGTTCCATCTACCTTCATTGAAGAAGTGGGAAAGGAGCAGTTCCCTCTATTTGTTCCTTTTATCAAGAAATCCAAAGCATTTCCATCAACCACCTACCTGTTTCCAGTTATATCTAACTCACCACCTCTAGCTGCAAGGAAGGTTGAGATAATAAGCCCTACAGTGGAAACAGGTAAGAAGAAGGGTTTGGGGAATGAGTGTTTAGTAAGCCAGTTAATAGTATCTACCATAGATGCCCTTAACAATTTATAAATAGAGCAGAAAACATAGTATGGGGAAGGCTTTAAATGGTGATCAATTCACATGGTAAAAAATTTAATATTGACTTCTACTTACACCATACATAAATACAAATTCTAGTGGAATGTGGATCTAAATGTGACAGGTAAAAAATAAGTCTTCTATAATAAAACATAGGATACTATCTTCATGATGTATGTAGACAACGATTTCTTAAATATAATACAAAAAGCACTCACCATAAAGGGAAGAATGTAGTCACTGGACTGCTAAAATCTAAATCTAAAATCAAGAACTTCTGTTCATCTAACATACCATTCAGAGAGTGAAAAGGGAAGCCACAGAGTCATGTTGTTTACAGTTTCTGACTGTTGTAAATAGTCCTCCCTTAACATTCTTGTACATGTCTTTTGGGAAACATAAGTGAGCATTTGTACTTGGAGAAGAATTTGTGGATTATAGGGTGTGCATATGTTCACCTTTAGTAGTCTCTGTTGAAACCTGACCTTTCTTCACGGCTTCCTAAGAAGAGTTATGCATTCGGTCATAGAAGTGGTAGGACTAATGCCCTGGCTGACCTTTATGGGTTGGTAGAAACACTGTTCGGGAGAGAAAAGAAGGCTGGGCCACAGGAGGTGACATCAGTCTACAGTGGGTGTTTTCGTTTCCTCTTGCTGCTGTAACAAATCACCACAAACTTAGTGACTTACAGCAACACTCCTAATGAATGCCCTAAATTCTCGACACTCTTCTCTGCATCATGTGAAGTTGCAACCCTTGCTCTTTATGGAATTTGGGATCAAGTTCCACTACCAGTAAGTTCTTTTTTTGTGTGATGATCCACTCACATGAAAAGCCCAAAGCAATCAAATAGTAGGCATAGCTTTGGGTTCAATGGAATTCTTGCTATTTCCTATCATAGAAGCATTCTCCATGGAACTAGGGCCTCTAATCTAACAGAGCCTAAGGTGGCATGGATTACTGTAAGAACAGATTCCACAAGTGGATTACTGGATGTGATGGTGAAAGGTCCCTATCCTATTTCCATCCTTTGGTTTCTTGGCTCCATTCCATGTATTCTATGAACTGAGAGACAATATGTCAGCTATTAGTTAAGTACATATATCATATCCTGGAGAATGGTGCCCCAATCCCAAGTGTACTATCCCTGAATTGTCACTTTAGCTGAGTCTTTAACAGGCCTTTCTATTTTCTATTAAGCTGGTTGCTTCTAGGTGATGAGGCATATGATAAGCCCAGTGGATTCTGTGGGCTCATTGGTACATTTCCTTTGATCTTAGGCAATGTTGAGTCATGAATTTACCATGTCATTAAACAAATCCATATCTGGAATAGATGTCAATTCTGATAAGGATAAATCATTGCCTGTGTCATTTTAGACCCTTCAAGAAGCAGATGCCAAGATAGGGATTAGACACACAGGAATTTATTGGAGGAAACATCTGTGAAGAATATGGTGGGAGAGAGCAGAAGTGGCAGGGAGAAACTTCAGACTGCAAAGCAGGTGGTCTGACACCTGTAATAAGAAGGAGGAGGGAACGATTGGGTAGAAAAAGCTTCAGACTGCAATGCAGTTCTTATACAATCTTGACCAGGTTGATAGGGAGTTCCCAAGTAAAGGTTTCCCATAGAGGAATCATCTGGCTTTTTAGTACCTCTTCTAGCTCAATAATTGGCTGGGATGGAAGTATGGACTTCGAGTAAATATGTGAATCCAAAGTTGTGGAACTTTAAAGCTGACCGTCAACTATGCTCCCCACAGAAGTTTCTCTTGAAGGTAGACCTGAGTGGCATACTCCCATGGCTGCTACACTGTACTTTCCAGGGTGGAAGAGGTCCACCAGATAATCAAGCTGCCACCAGATAATCTTCTCTTGGAATGGTGCCACATCAAGAGGTCAAAATTGGTCTTTACTGCCGGCAGGTTAGCTATTCAGCAGTAGTAATAGCTAGATCAGCCTTGATGAAAAGGAGCCATGCATAACCTTTGTACTAGTTATCTATGGATGCATAATGAATTAATTACCCCAAAGTTAGTGGCTTAAAACAACATTTATTAGGGCTATGGGGCCTAGTGTGCAGTTGCTCTGATGTTGTAATTTCATTTCATAAAACGAGATGGCCAGCTGGAGAAGACACCCTGGAGAGATTACTTAAACAAAGAAGTACTGTTGATAAAAACATGACCGGTCTCTTGCTTTCATCAAAATTAGAAATCTGTCTCAGTCCCATATTTGACTTTATTTAACTCAGCAAATACTTACTGTGCATCTACTTGCCATTAGGCATTAAGCTTCCTGCTGGGGAGACTAAGATGAATGTGATGTGGTCTCTAGTCTTGAGGAGCTTGGAGTCAATTGGAAGAGAATGACATGAAGGGATGGTGAGACTAAATTTATAGCCCTGTAATTGTGTGGGGAAAACAACATGTATTTGTAAGGGAATCTGCAGCTTTCTTTAATAAAATATTACCTCAACCCTCTAAGATTATTGGCAATGGAGGATTGCTACTCACAGAGGAGATGGCTAGACTTTCCTCTTGTTCTACTAGATTCACCCAGTCCTGGGGATCTCTCAGATCTCTTTAACCTTCAATCTCAAATGTTAATAAACTTATCCCTTAGAGAGTCCCCTACAGAGTTATTCCTATAGGTCACCTGAGGCCAGGCTGGAATACTTAAACAGAACTCAGTTAAGGTTTATGGATAACAGAACAGAAGGGTGTCAAACAGTGAGAAATGCAGCTTACATAGTTTCTATTCCAAATACCCTAGGGCATCTCCCTGCCTAGATCTTACAGGCCTCCTATGGTTAGCCCTCCTCTCCCATACTAACAAAAATGACCTCTTGTTGGTTTACCTCCTCCAAAGTCCAGACCCAAAGGAGCAAGGCCCAGAGAAAAATGGTATGTGTGTATATGGGGCGGGGAGTGATAGGATATTTCAGATTATCTTAGTAGCTCTTTTGCTGAAATGAGAAGGCTCCATGACATATTTTAAATGGAAAAAAAGAGTTTTAAAACAGCATTTATTCATTCAAGAAATATTTATTGAGTACTGACTATATGCCAGGCATTGCTACATGCTGGGATACAGTGGTATCCCTTATTAAGCCGCATACAAAGTGTTCGTTAAATAAATAAGTCATCTGGGAGGTCCTAAATAGGAAACTAAGAATACGGTAGGATAGACATTCGTATAAGTATAGAAATATACAAGTCTTTTGGCTGGTATGTTACATTTATTTATTACTGGTTCACACATACGAAATCATTAAAACAAAGAGAAAAAAAGCAAATGGGTGGAGGTAGAGTTGGAGGTTTGGGGAGATATTAGGTATTTACATTAAAAAACCTAGGCTGAGGGAAATCCTGCAAATCAGTGCAAAACTAAGCTCTGAGGTTCTGGAAACCAAGGCAAAAAGGAAAGTATGAAGAGTTACAAGGCTTTTGTTGACCTGACTAAAGGAATATCCTTGACAACAGCAAGAGCCCTATCAGCACAGTCTTTTGGTGTGTGGGTTTCACTGCTGTTTTTTCTTTGCCATAAGGGGTTGCCCAGTAACTTTATATTAATGATCTACTGGATTCCTGTTTGTAGCATTCTGCGGTGTTGAGTCTGTTGGTTTCTCTGTTTTGCTTTGTTTTGACCTCCCCCGCCCCGCCACCCGCCAGTATTTCATAGGTCTGCTGTGTCACTTGAAGTTTATTTCAGTGTGCCAACCAGTCAGATGACAGTATTTACTGAATTTAACACCTGCTGTGTACAGAACACAGGTGGAGGTTAGGAGAGGAAGATTTATAAAAGACAAGATTCTTGCCTCTAAAGATGTTTATAATCCAATGAAGAGAGTGAGTACACCCTCATGAAGGACTCAAACAATAGTTTTTAAAAGAAATATACCAAAAATAGGGCTTCCCTGGTGGCTCAGTGGTTAAGAATCCTCCTGCCAATGCAGGGGACACGGGTTCAATCCCTGGTCCAGGAAGATCCCACATGACACGGAGCAGCTAAGCCCGTGCGCCACAACTACTGAGCCTGTGCTCTACAGCCGGCGAGCCACAACTACTGAGCCCGCGTGCCACAGCTTCTAAAGCCCACGCGCCCTAGAGCCCATGCTCCTCAACAAGAGAAGCCACCGCAATGAGAAGCCCGTGAGCCGCAACAAAGAGTAGCCCCTGCTCACCGCAACTAGAGAAAGCCCACGTGCAGCAACGAAAATCCAACACAGCCAATAAATAAATAAATTTATTTTTTTAAAAAAGAAATATACCAAAAATAAAAATTAATTTTGGGTGATTCCAAAGTATCCAGGGAGCATTAAATGGGCAGGGGTCAGTTATGGTAGACTTTCTCCAGGAGTTGGGTTTTGATCTTGGATTTATACCAAGGTTCCTGAACTGGCAGGGTCTTGAACTGTCCAGAGCTAGTCACCAAAGCCAGAAGGAGTGAATCAAGTGTAGGGAAGGATAAAGACAGGCCTTTGAAGAATGATACCAAGAAACTATAAAAGGAAGGAGCCTCTGCCCTGCGTTCCTTGGGGGACTCCGTCAGGAAGAGGCTGCCAGAGCTCACTGGAGGTGTGTCTTATTTTATGCAATAGACACATTTTTTGAAAATATAAAATAGTCAAAAGCTGTTGAGTATTATGTCAGGCATTGAGCTTTAACCTTCATATCTACTCTGTAAAGTGGACATTATTTCTATTTTGCATACAAGGCAAAAGCCTCAGCAGTGAGGTTAAGTGGCCTATGTGCCCAGTGTCAGTTAGCTATTAAAGGGTAAAAACCCATTTAATACCAAAGGTCAGTGGGTTTGTTTGACCACGAAGCCCAAGCTTTTTCATGCCACACAATTTTTGTAAGTTGGATATTTAAGATTCACTAGAAGTAATGATTTTTGAATAAGTCCTATAGTCGTTTCTTTTGTTAGGTGCATTTATCCACAAACATTGTTTGCAGAGGTCTGAGGTGAAGGGTAAGGATTTTCTTAACTGCGTGCATGACGGTAGTTTTTTTCTTTAAACCTGCATCATTTTACCCCATTTGACATAAGATAATGACACCAAAAATATCTTCAATTTTTAGGTCATTCCGTCCATTCAGCAGATAATCTCGCAAAGCAATGTCATGGCCAAACCAGTCTATCCGGGGAGACACAAATTTCCCCAAACGCCCAGGCTGTGGAGACCGGGAAAAGTGTAACTTGTATTCACACTAAGGGAAGGGCTATTCAAGAACTAAAACGGAGGGCTACTTGAGATAGACGAGGCAGGTTCTGCGAGCGGGAAACTGGGTGGAGATGGGTGAGTGCTGACCCGCTCTCGGCCCGCGACCCTGGGCCCACGCGCTGCGGGTCTGACAGCAGCGCCAGGGTGGCGCCGGGTCCGCGCCGGAGTGTGCGCATGCGCGCCGGCCCGCGCTGGCTACGCCTACAAACCCGCTTCCTTCGCGTAGCCTCCCTCAACTGTTACCCCGGCTCTCCGCCCCTCATTCCCGCGGCGCTCGAGGGACCATGGCCGATCCTCGTGTGAGGCAGATCAAGATCAAAACCGGCGTGGTGAAGCGGTAAGGAGCCGGGAGCGGCGCAGCTGCCGCACCCTCCTCTTCCTCGCCCCGTGGCAGCCCGAGAGGCCGGGCGGAGCGCAGGCCCGAGCTGGGCCCCGGACTCCAGGCCTCACCTGGGGCGCCGCGGCCGGTGGGAACGGGGCGGGAACGGAGGGGGCGCGCAGGTGCCCAAGTCACCGGACCGGGGCAGTCCCCTCCCCCCGCCTGACCCCTCCAAAACCCAGCCGCGGAGTGGTGAAGGTCGCGGCGGCCCCACCCCTCCGGCGCCCGCGGTCGTGGAGGCAGAGGGGCGGCGGCCCGGCTCTCGAGGGTGGGGCGGGCTGGGGTCGTATCTCCGAGTGCGCTGGCCGGGTCTCCTTGTGGAACCTGGCTGGCGGGGGGCGCTTCCAGTCCATTACCTGCGCTCACGTGGACGCGCGAGCCCGTTGTGAAGTTTAGCGGGTCGCCGCGAGCCCGGCCCTCATTAGAAATGGGACCTTGTGGGCGCCCTGTCATCTAACATGGCAGGCGGGACTCGCAGTCTGAACTGCGGCGTGAACTTCCAGCACACTCGGCAAACTTCTGTGGCCTCACTCCCCGGCTAGCTTCCCCGAGGCTCGCCCTGGAGCTTGTGGGGTGTTGTTTAAGTAACTCTCCTGGGTAGGCCAGACCTGTAATTCGCCGTCGTTCTCACCGCTGTGAGACACTGGAGTGCTTGTTAGGCCTTTATTGTTCAGACCCCAAAAGATGAAACTTTTTGATGAGGCATTCCAAAAGAAAAGATGAACAGCCTTATGAAGAAGCAGATTATTTGGCAGTAAACATGTCTAATCCTAGTTCTCTGGCTTCTTCCTCTGCCCACCTTTCCTCCCTGTGTTGATATTTTCACCAGAGGAAGGACAAGGCAAAGGGGAGAATAAATTCACTTTTTAAGATATTGCCTCCGCGGTTTAGCACAGCATTGCACTGTGCTTTCCAGAAGCTGTCATTATTGTTAAGGCGGTAAGGAGATAGGATGAGTAGTAGTGAAATGTACAGCCTTTTCTGAAGTGAGATTGCTTGGGTTCTAATCTTGATTCTGCCATATATTATGTATTGTTGAATATATTACATTGCACCGTGACTCAGTTTCCTCGTTTGTAAGATGGAGTAAGTACCCACCTCGTGCAGTTGTTCCAAGAAACGCCTGCTGTTCTGTTTAACAGTATGTGGTAAGTACTAGTAAATGTTAACTAATACATGGTTTGTATTCCTATTTTACAGATGAGAAACTGAGGTTTAATGAAGTTAAAATAAGAAAAGTAAACTTGTCCGGGTCACCGTGCTAGTTAGTGGCAGAGCAGGGAAAAGCACTAAGGTTTCTGATCTACAACCTTTTGTTTTAAGCTACAGTGCCCCCCAGAAGATTATTTTTTTAAATGTGTGATAATAGAAGGGGAGTTGAGATGTGTAATTGAAAATATAATTTGCCTATTACCCCCAAGTTCTGTTTTCACTTTTGTTAGACTTACTTTGGTTATGTCATTTTCATAAATCTATTTGGCAGAAGTACCAGGGTATAATGAAGAGTGCTTTAGATGGAAAGTCATGAGAAATGATTTTTTTATTGAGTATAGTTGATTTATAATAATAGTTTCAGGTGTATAACAGTGATTCAAAATATTTATTAATCTCCATTACGTTATTATAAAATATTGGCTATATTCCCTGTGCTGTACAATATATTCTTGTAGCTTATTTATTTTATATGTAGTAGTTTGTACTTCTTAATCTCCTACCCCTATTCTACCCCATTCCCTTCCCTCTCCCCACTGGTAACTACTAGTTTGCTCTCTATATCTGTAAGTCAGTTTCTGATCTGTTATATTCATTTGTGTGTTTTATTTTTTAGATTCCACATATTAGTGATAACATATAGTGTTTGTCTTTCTCTGTGTGACTTACTTCACTAAGCATAATACCCTGTGGGTCCATCCATGTTGTTGCAAATGGCAGAATTCCATTCTTTTTTATGGCTGAGTAGTATTCTGTCGTGTGTGTGTGTGTGTGTGTGTGTGTACGTACGTATGTACGTATATCACATCTTCTCTATCCATTCATCAGTTGACTGACGCTTAGGTTGCTTCCATAGCTTTGCTATTGTAAATAATGCTGCTGTGAACATGGGGGTGTATGTATCTTTTCCAAATAGTGTTTTCATTTTCTTCAGATAAATACCCAGGAGTGGAATTGCTGGATCATATGGTGGTTCTATTTTTAGTTTTTTGAGGAACCTCGATGCTGTTTCCCATAGTGGCTGCACTAATTTACATTCCCACCAACAGTATACAGGGGTTCCCTTTTCTCCACATCCTCACCAGCATTTGTTATTTGTGGGAAGACACACTCATTTAGATAATAATTTAAGTTTTCAGGCTTTCAAAAATTCTTAAGTACTTATGGAAACTTCTTGGAAATAAAGTTTTGTTTTCATTTTGTTTCAATAATAGAGCATTATCAAACTAATTTTGATTCTTCATACATAAGTAAATTTATCATTTTTATGAAATCCCTTCATAATTTACTTCATAATATCTCAAATTGCTTATAAATTAATGGAAATGCCTACTGTACATTTTTTTCATGGCTTTCTGTTGACATTTTGGTGTAGAGCTTTCCCATATGTACTGAAATGAGATATGGTTTTTAAAAAACCTAAAATTTCTATTTTAGCTGCTTTTTACTCATATTTTGCCTTGATAGATAACTCTCTAAATCCATAAATATCGTTCCCTATTTTCCTGTTACATTCTCCTGAAAATTATTTTACTCTGACTCCTTCCATCTTTTGCCTTAGTATCCTGTTTTTTAAAAATTCTACATTATACTTCAGCAAAAGAAAAAAATAGATGAGGCAGATGTGGCAACACTTTAATAATTGTTGGGGATGAATGGTCATGGGTCTTCATTATATTCTCTCTATATATTAAACATTTTTTATAATAAAAAGGTATGCATTTTTTCTCCTCCAAATTTAGTTTCAAAGACTTCTCAATTAATTTCATGATTCAGACAGTTCTTGGTTTTGTGAACGGCATTCTGTGCATTAGTTTCTTAAAGCAGTGGTCTAAAATTCAGTTTCTGTTCTCAGCACCTTTTTTCTAGTCAAGATGTTCATTTCCCATCACCTCATTTATCTTCAGAAGTAACAACTTTTATTTGAGATTTAAAGTAATTCAAGCCCAGAATTCCTTCAGTTTCCTTTCCAGGAGTTCAGAACCATTTAGAAATATATTCTAGGTGTTAGTCCTAGAGTTCAGTTTGGGTAGGCTGTGTGCTTGGGAGGGTAGATTCTTAGAGTTTAGTGTCTAATCAGATCTGCTAAAATACTTCAGGTGATTGGAAAGTTCCCTGTAGTGGATTTTAGGAAGAAATGTGGACAGGCAGATGGAATATTACTGGAGTATGGAAACAGGCTATAAATAAAAGGTGGTATTTGGCAACTGAGAGATCAATGAGTGGAAGATGCACATTTCATCATGTTGGCAAAATGGTGATTTTAGACCCTAAGGAAATAGGCAGAAGCCTCACAGTGCTCTAGTCCTAGAGAAACTTTGTTATTTCACATGATAACAAAGGCAAAGGATCTGATTTCCTGAAATAGATTTCAAGAGAGAGGTTAGACCCTAGAAACAGGAGAGTCCAGTTACTAGGAATGGCTTGTAAGGTGAGAGTTAGACAACAATGAGTCTGACTTGGTACTGAGTTCCTGACTCGTAGGACTTGTCAAATATCTCCTCCCCTGCAATGGGATTGTTTTTCCAGGGCTAATTCTAGCTGTGAATTAGAGATATGTGTGACCTAGGGGTTGGGTAATATACGAAACCTCTGTTCACATGTGACTCGTTGTTAATGGGTATTAGTTGGTAGGTTTGGGTCTTGCAGGCTCTTTTTAAAGATTTGATGTTCGACAAATATTTAACAAATGAGACTGAATATCCTTTACCAAATTACACCAACATCACTGGAATACTTTTCTTTATCTTCTTATCTTCCTTTGAGACTGGGAGTGACATCAGTGAGAAACTGTCTTGTTCACTGCTCTGTCTTCAGTGCCTGGCATGGAATAGCCACCTAACCTAAGTTTACTGAGATTAATTGAATGAACCATGCCAAAGCATGGTCAGATTTACTCAAGTTTTCTATTGAAATAATCACAGCCTCCTTTTTGTTCATCCTTGATAATTTAAAGGCTAATATTAGGAGTTTGGGATTAACGTATACACACTACTATATATAAAATAGATAAACACAAGGGCCTACTGTATAGCACAGGGAGCTATATTCAGTATCTTATAATCCCATATAATGGAAAAGAATCTGAAAAAGAACATATATATGTATATGTATATCTGAATCACTTTGCTGTGCACCTGAAACTAACACAGCACTGTACGTCAACTATACTTCAATGTAAATAAATAAATAAATAAAGTGTGTATGTGTGTGTGAAAAAAAATAAAATAAAAATAAAGATTTGAATCCATGTTCCAGATTGCTAGACCTACTTCTATGTGACTGGGCACAGCTAATCTGGCAGCCCTAGCAAGGAGTTACCAAATATGACTCCAAATTTCTTCTTTTCCAGTGCAGAACTGTAAATCCCTCCACCCCCCACCCCTCACCCCCCAGTGTCTCGCTGACATTAGTTGTCTAGGTTTACCTGGGACAGAAGGGTTTCCAGGATGTGGAACCTACAGTGCTAAAGTTGGGAAAGTCCCAAGCAAACCAGGGTGATTCATATTAGTACTTACATAAGTAGCTAACATAGCACTGTTTTGTGTGTGCTGTGATTATTTGGAAACTATTTGCTGATAGTACAACTGTGAATTGAATGTTGTACTTTACTTAAAACTTAAATGCATCCTGTAACTATGAAGTTTTGCCAGAGAAGCTTTTTTTTCTGTATTAAATTATTGGTGATTTAGAAGATACTTTTCTCTAAAGTAGAAGATACAGCATTGATTTTTTTTCTTCTAGTTTTATTGAGATATAATTGACATACAGCAACTGTATAAGTTTAAGGTATACAACATAATGATTTGACTTACATACATCATGAAATTATTACCACAATAAGTTTAGTGAACATCTATCATCTCATATAGATACAAAATTAAAGAAATAGAAAAAAAAGTTTTCCTTGTGATCAGAACTCAGAATTTACTCTCTTACAACTTTCATGATAACATATAGCAGTGTTAATTATATTTATCATGTTCATTACATACCTGGTAGTACTTATTTACCTTATAACTGGAAGTTTGTACCTTTTTGACTATCTTTATCCAATTCCCCTTCTCCCCTACTCCCCACCTTTGGTAACCAAAAATCTAATCTTTTTTTCTATGAGTTTTTTTGTTTTTGAAGTATAATTGACCTACAATGCTGTGGTAGTTCCTGATATACAACATAGTAATTTGACGTTTCTGTATTTCAAAATGATCACCATGATGTCTAGTTATCATCTGTCAACATACAAAGATGTTACATAATTATTGACTATATTCTATTCACACTCTAACTTTCATACCTGTGACTCATTTATTTTGTAACTGGAAGTTTGTACCTCTTAATCTCCCTCACCTATTTCTCTCTTCCCCCTACATGCCTCCCCTTTGGCAACCACCTGTTTGTTCTCTCTATGATTCTGTTTCTGTCTAGTTATGTTTGTTTTTTAGATCCCACATATAAGTAAAATCACACTGTATTTGTTTTTCTTTGTCTGATTTATTTCACTTAGCATAATGCCCTCTAAGTCCATCCATGTTGTCACAAATGACAAGATTTCATTCTTCTTTATGGCTGAGTAATATTCCATTGTGTGTGTATGTATAAGTAATTATAAATATATATATCAATCACATTTTCTTTATTCATTTATTCATGGGCACTTAGGTTTCTTCCCTATTTTGGCTATTGTAAGTGCTGCAGAGAACATGGGAGTGCATATATCTTTTTGAATTAGTATTTTAGTTTTCTTCAGGTAAATACTCAAGAGTGGAATCACTGGATTGTATAGTAGTTTTATTTTTAATTTTTTGAGGAATCTCCATACTGTTTCCTATAGTGGCTGCACCAATTTACATGCCTATCAGCAGTACACAAGGGTTTCTTTTTCTGCACATCCTCACCAACATTTGTTGTTTGTTTTCTTTTTTAAAAATTTATTTATATTTATTATTTTTGGCTGTGTTGGGTCTTCATGGCTATGCGCAGGCTTTCTCTAGTTGCGGCGAGCAGGTGCTACTCTTTGTTGCGTGCGCAGGCTTCTCTTGTTGCTGAGCACAGGTTCTAGAGCATGCCGACTTCAGTAGATGCAGCACATGGGCTCAGTAGTTGTGGCTCTTGGGCTCCAGAGCACAGGCTCAGTAGTTGTGGTGCATGGGCTTAGTTGCTCCGCGGCATGTGGGATCTTTCTGGAACAGATTCTTAACCACTTCCCCACCAGGGAAGCCCTGTTATTTGTTTTCTTTTTGATACTAGCCATTCTGACAGGTGTGAGGTGATATCTCATTGTAGTTTTAATTTGCATTTCCCTGATGATGAGTGATGTTGAGCATCTTTTCATGTGCCTGTGGGCATATGTATATCTTCTCTGGAAAAATGTCTATTCAGGTACTCTGCCCATTTTTAAATCAGGTTGTTTGTTTTTTTGATCTTGAGTTATGTGAGTTTTTTGTATATTTTGGTTATTAACTCCTTATCAGATATATGTTTGCAAATACCTTCTCCTGTTGAGTAGGTGACCTTTTCACTTTGTTGATAGTTTTGCTTTGTTGTGCAAAAGGTGTTTACTTTGATTAGTTCCATTTGTTTATTTTTGCTTTTGTTTCCCTTGCCCAAGGTGACAAATCCAAAAAGATCTCGCTAAGACTGACGTCAAAGAGCGTAGTGCCTATTTTTTCTTCTAGAAGTTTTATGGTTTCAGGTATTACTTTTAAGTCTTTAATCCATAGTGAGTTCATTTTTGTGTATGGTATGAGAAAGTAACCCAGTTTGATTCTTCTGCAGGTAGCTGTCCAGTTTTCTCAATACCATTTTTTGAAGATACTGTCTTTCCCCCATTTTTCACTAAAGCAGAAGAAAAAAATAGCCTTGATGTTTTAAATGCTGATATGTTATTTCAGCTAAATGACATATGTCTACCATAAGTTTCCAAGTATGATTTCTGTTTATAAAATAAGGGTTTTTCTTTTCTTAAGCTGTATTTATGGTAAATTCAAGAAATTGTTCTGCAAGAACAAAATGTTTTCATTCATTTAACATAAAAGGTTATTTAATAACTTTAAAGCCACCTTATTTTCAATAAAGCCTGCTAAAAATGTCCACTGGTGAGTGAATTAATTGATTAAAAATGCTTTCTGAAATATATATTTTTATAACCATTTTAGATTGGTAATGGCTTAAAATCCAATGTGAACAAAGAATGTTAGGGCATTGGAAATAGCACTGACATTGGCCCATAGTTTTCCTCTGATTAAATGAAAGTGACACCAGTAGATTAGAATGAGACTAGGACAATTCACACTGCAGTTGTGTTAGTTTAACTTTAACAGTCTTTTAACACTCTTGTTTAAATGTAGCTGACATACCATAACTACAGATCTACAAGGCTTGATTATAGAATTTTACATCATGGATCTGTGGGGAAATTGTATTGATTTTTTTTTTTTTTAAATAAAGCAAGTACCTTTTCCAAACTGTGGCATCTTCCTAAGTTTGTTTATACCCATACCTCTAGTATATGACTATGTATGATATATATAACATATATATTGTACAGCAGGCATAAAAAAACATAAAAGGTAAGTAAAATTGCCACAGTTAAATATATATATTTATATATAGAAATATATGTTATAGTGACAAACATATTTTTATATATAATACTTGTTATAGTGATGTACATTATGTATATGTACGTGGATTATATATTTTATACTGACATAAAAGTGAAAAATATGAATGACACATGTACTTACATAGACATAGAGATATAGTTTTACCCGTTTAGCTGTAGTTGTATATACGCTTCCCCTTTTGAAAGTAATTATGGATAGAAATATGGTGGACAGTGTCTGGGAGAGGTTAGCGACATAGCCTTGTAGATTATTCTTGTAAGCTTTAGTAGCTTTGTATCTTTTCATGTATTCTCCTCTTCTTGCACATCATAGCACTCTGATGTGAGTTAAAGTAAGTTCAGCCAAAATGGCCAACTTCCTACCTTGAAATTTAGCCAACTCCTTTTGGAATGTCTGTAATGTATCCAGTTCTCCAAAGTGATGGTCAGAGTCACTGTCAGAATGGATTGCAGGTGGTCACCTCTTCCCCACCTTCTGCCAACTACTTGGCAAGCATTGACTCGTAGGAGCTACACAGCTGGCAACCAGATGTCTCTTTAAGCTGGAAAGGAGGAAAGTTAAGGCCACTCATGACCATGGTTTTCCCAGCACAACCTGTATTGTTCTGCAAGTTGAATGTGGAAATGAAAGATCTTTCGACCCCTGTGTGTGCATGTAGGTGTGTTCTGTGTTTTCATTGCATTTTTTTGTTTGATAGAAAATTTTAAAAATTTGTAGTAAGCCAGGTTGGAAAATTTTGTTAAAAATAGTAGTCCACACAGACGTACTAGAGCATGGACTTGAGGATATGGGGACGGGGGAGGTAAGCTGTGACAAAGAGAGTGGCATGGACATATATACACTACCAAACGTAAAATAGATAGCTAGTGGGAAGTAGCCGCATAGCACAGGGAGGTCAGCTAGGTGGTTTGTGACCACCTAGAGGGGTGGGATAGGGAGGGTGGGAGGGAGGGAGACGCAAGAGGGAAGAGATATGGGAACATATGTATATGTATAACTGATTCACTTTGTTATAAAGCAGAAGCTAACACACCATTGTAAAGCAGTTATACTCCAATAAAGATATTAAAGTAGTCCAGAACTATTTAGGATATAAATGCTTAGATGTGTGGTCTTTCTATTCCAACATTCCATTTCCAATAATACAATTATAGAAGAACATAATTCCAACTCTAATGCAGTTTAATGTGCCCAAATAGAGCTCATTTTAAAATAACAATGACTGATCCAAAGATCACTTATTTAGCAGCGTCACTCAGAACCTCTGTCTTTGAAGCACCTGGTATGGTGTTGACATGTAATAAATGCTCAACAGAAGTCTTTCCAGTGAACAAAGGCATGGACGAAGCCTTACTCTATAAGGATTTTTGACCTGATAAGCAGTAGGGAGCTACTGAATCGATTATGATGCGACAGCATAATAGTATAGTTATTGCTGCAGTTGGAGTTAAACAGATGGAATCCCAGGCTCCACTTACTACATAGGTGACCCTGAGCAAGTTATTTAACCTGTAAAAGCCCTAGTTTTCTTAGCTGGAAAATGGGTTAATGATAGTATCTCTCTTGTACTGTTGTTCAGAGAATTGTAAGGTAATCATTTAAAGCACTAAGCCCAAATGCCTGATATGTATGTTCAGTATATGTTAACTCCTGTCATTATTATCATCGTAATCATTCTGTAGAAGTATAAACTGTATAGTCTCTCCAGGAGAGACCCTAGAACTTGCTTTCTTTTAAACTTTTTTTTTTTTTTTTTTTTTTTTTGGCTGTGCCACACAGCATGTGGGATCTTAGTTCCCCGACCGGGGATTGACCCATGTACCCTGCATTGGAAATGCAGAGTCTTAATCACTGAACCACCAGGGAAGTCCCTTGCTGTCTTTTAAATTGTGATGAAAACTCGCTTTTAGTTGTTTGTCATTTTCACTGATTGGCTGTGGAGGGAGAAAGGAGGAACATGAACCTTGTGTTTTGGATTAATCTTCAGGACTTTGTAATGGCTATTTTTCTTTAATTGCTGAGATGTTGATTCCCTGCTTTGAAGCCCCAGCAAAATATCTCTGTTTAGATCAGTGACCCTGTATTTTTAACACCTTAAAAAATACTGTATCTTCCACCCATTTTTTGATTTGCGTTGTTTGTTTTTTTGATGTTGAGCTGCCTGAGCTGTTTGTATATTTTGGAGATTAATCCTTTGTCTGTTGCTTCATTTACAAATATTTTCTCCCATTCTGAGGGTTGTCTTTTCATCTTGTTCATGGTTTCCTTTGCTGTGCAAAAGCTTTTAAGTTTAATTAGGTCCCATTTGCTTATTTTTGTTTTTATTTTCATTACTTTAGGAGGTGGGTCAGAAAAGATCTTGCTGTGATAATGGCCATCATCAAAAAAATCTACAAACAATAAATGCTGGAGAGGGTGTGGAGAAAAGGGAACCCTCTTGCACTATTGGTGGGAATGTAAATTGATACAGCCACTGTAGACAACAGTATGGCATTTCCTTACAAAACTAAAAATAGAAGTACCATATGACCCAGCATACAACCTGAGAAAACCATAATTCAAAAAGTCACATGTACCACAGTGTTCATTGCAGCACTATTTACAATAGCCAGGACATGGACGCAACATAAATGTCCAATGACAGGTGAATGGATGAAGAAGATGTGGTACATATATATATAGTGGAATATTACTCAGCCATAAAAAGGAACAAAATTGGGTCATTTGTAGAGATGTGGCTGGACCTATAGAGTCTGTCATACAGAGTGAAGTAAGCCAGAAAGAAAAAAACATGTCGTGCATAAACGCGTATGTGTGGAATCTTGGCATATGGTACAGATGAACCTATTTGCAGGGCAAGAATAGACACACAGACGTAGAGAACACAATGTGTCAAGGGCAATTTCCCTCTTACTGCACTTCCATAAAGTTTATCGTAGGGAAGAGTAGTCAAGTGAGTGAGTGTTTAAGAGCCCTTGTTCTAAAATCTATAAATGATTCACCAAAACTGTCAGAATACATCCCTATAATGCTAATGCTAGGTTATAATTATTTTCAAATCCTTCTTAATATTTTGTTTTTAATTGAGTTCCCCCTTTGTTGTTGATATCCTTTCACCTGTGCTAAAGAAATATTTTATGGAGCCTTATGTGTATACATATGCTTTGACTCAGGGTTTATTTGTCTATAAATAAGTAGGCATCTATTTTTCCACTAAATGATCCCCAGCTTCTGAACAGTACTAAAATGACATGCTTTTAATGTGCATCCATCACCTGAAATATGTCTGTATTCTATGAAGCTTTTGAAGACCTATAATTCTACTGAAGTGTAATTCAGCTTAGGTTACTAGTACAGTAATTTTCATCTCAAACCTAGGACATTAAGTTCTAAGGACTTTGCACTATATAAGATATGCAAAGATTTTCTTAAGGCCAAGCAGTTCTTCTCATCTTTTTAGGGACCAGAGGAATGGTGTATAATACATTGCTTATAACAAAACAGGCATTTAATACATATTTGCAAATTGAGTTGAGGAATGGAGAAAACCAAAAAAGAGGTCAGTTATATGAGGGGGAACAGCTCAAGAGTCTGTTCCCCCTCCTATAATTGAAGTTTGCTTTTATCACTAAAAGTGAGAGACTTTGAAAGGAGAGAGGTTGCTGAATACTCCAGTTAAACTTCAAAAGAGCAATAAAGAGCTTCCCTGGCAGTGCAGTGGTTAAGAATCTGCCTGCCAATGCAGAGGACATGGCTTCAAGCCCTGGTCTGGGAAGATCCCACATGCCATGGAGCAACTAAGCCCATGAGCCACAACTCATGAGCCCATGTGCCTGAGTTCTAGAGCCCTCGAGCCACAACTACTGAGCCCACGTGCTACGACTACTGAAGCCCGCATGCCTAGAGCCTGTGCACCGCAACATGAGAAGCCTGCTCATCACGACGAAGAGTAGCCCCAGCTTGCTGCAACTAGAGAAAGCCTGTGTGCACAGCAACGAAGACCCAACACAGCCAAAAATAAATGAAATAAAATAAATACATTTATTTTTTAAAAAGAGCAAAAAACAGCTGCAAGTAATCACAATCCTCAATTAAAGACTTTTGTCAGGATAGTATTTTTATTGGAGAAATGAGAGATAAGAAAATATATTTGTATCAGGGATTTCTTTAAAAGTTAACAGTTTTGCATGATTTTTTCTTACCTAGAAAGGAAACTAGTCTATTGTAGTAACATTTTAAATTTTTAAAATAAATTTATTTTTGGCTGCATTGGGTCTTCGTTGTCACACGTGGGCTTTCTCTAGTTGCAGCGACCGGGGGCTACTCTTCCTTGCAGTGCGCAGGCTTCTCATTGCGGTGGCTTCTCTTGTTGCAGAGCATGGGCTGTAGGCACACAGGCTCAGTAGCTGTGGCTCGCGGGCTCTAGAGCACAGGCTCAGTAACTGTTGCGCAAGGGCTCAGTTGCTCCACCCCATGTGAGATCTTCCCAGAGCAGTGCTCAAACCCGTGTCCCCTGCATTGGCAGGAAGACTCTTAACCACTGCGCCACCGGGGAAGTCCTAGAAGCATTTTTAATTATTAATAAGTTCAATCTAAAAATGGTTTTGAGGGACTTCCCCGGTGGCACAGTGGTTAAGAATCCGCCTGGCAATTCAGGGGACACGGGTTTGAGCGCTGGTCTGGGAAGATCCCACATGCTCCAGAGCAACTGAGCCCCTGTTCCACAGCTACTGAGCCTGCGTTCTAGAGCCCGCAAGCCACAACTACTGAAGCTCACGCGCCTAGAGCCCGTGCTCTGCAACAAGAGAAGCCATTGCAATGAGAAGCTTGTGCACCACAATGAAGAGTAGCCCCCACTTGCTGCAGCTAGAGAAAGCCTGTGTGCAGCAAGGAAAACCCAACGCAGCCAAAAATGAATGAATGAATTAAAAAAATAAATAAGGCTTTGTAGTTTACCTAGAACTAACCAGAACACTGTCTCCCTTTAATTCTAATTTAATAGATGTGTGTGTGTGTGTGTGTGTGTGTGTGTGTGTGTGTGTGTGTGTGTGGTGTAACTGCCTGTTGTTAGGTTACTTACATAAATCGGCTCACCCATACCAGGATGTTATTTTTATTTTTATTTCTTTGGGTGAGTCCCGTTGCGGAGCACAGGCCCCAGATGCGCAGGCTCAGCGGCCATGGGTCACGGGTCCAGCTGCTCCACGGCATGTGGGATCTTCCTGGACCGGGGCACGAACCTGTGTCCCCTGCATTGGCAGGCAGACTCTCAACCACTGCGCCACCAGGGAAGCCCCAGGATGTTATTTTTGAAACCTAAGAAAAATAGTAAGGATATAGGTAAATTGAAATCTCATTATGGGCAGTAGGTGAGATATTTCAGGGGAATGTAATATGGCAGAGTTTGGGGCCCAGTCCTTAGGGAATTTGTGCTGTGTTATATAGGGTGCATATATCTAAATATTTATTCTTAGAACTGCAAGTATCTCTTTATATAAATCCCCAATCTCCAGCTTTCTCTTGAGCTTTAGACTCATTTTAAAGTATTGAATTTATGTCCTTAGTATGCTCTGGTTTCAAACTCCATCTGACACCTAACTAGTTATTTTCTCAGATCTGATCCTTTTCATCTATTTATTTTATGAAGAAAAAAATTTATTTCATGTATGAAAAAAATCTAGAGAAAATACAATAAACCTGAAATGAAACAATACAGGTACATATGAAGTGCCCCTTTCTGAGTTTGTTCCTTTTCTTCTTTGCCTGTTAGTAATTATTATTCTGAATTTGGTCTTTATCATTTCCACATATATTTTTAAACTTCTATTTTGTATGTAGATATACATGAACCATATTAAAGTATTCTGCACACTTAACAACACTTATATTTTTGTGTAACATAAAATATATCTGGAAGGATACATAGGAAACTGGTCACGTTGGTTGTCCCTGGGAGAGAAACTGTATAAACTGTAGGACGGGGATGGGAGGAAATTCATATAATTTTGAATCGTGTATTACCTATCAAAATATAGATTAATTTAAAATTTAAAAATTATAAGTAGTGTCATATTGTAGGAATCTTTCTTTAGCCTACTTTTTGTGCACATTACTGTTCTTGAGATTTATTCATGTTGAAACATTCAGCTCTAATTCATTCTGTTGCGTGAATTTACTAGTGTTTTGTTTCATTCTCATGTTGATGGATATTTAGTTTTATTTTTTTCCACTTTTACAAATGATGCTACCATGTACTTTGTTAAATATGGCTTCTAGTGCACATATATAACAGTTAGTATAAGGCAGAATTTTCTAAGGAATGGACCCTGAATGGATTACAGACATACAAGGGTATAGCTGTCCTTAATCTTCATGATGGCCAGGTATGGCCAAGAAGAGCCATGGACTGTATGGGGGAAGAGTCTTTCAGACAAACGGAACAGTAGATGCAAAGGCTTGAAGAAGAGAGAAAGATTAGCCAGTTTGAGGAGGAGCAACCAAGTGAGAAAGAGGAGGAGGGGTAGGAGACCTTGAAAAGTAGGAGGGAGAAGATACAGATCCTACAGGGCCTACCTAGTGTGTAAGAATTTGGGCTCAAGTCTCAGGAGATGTCACCACCTCTGCAGAAGTTTCCTGTTTGTCTTCCTTCTCTGTGTTCTTAAAGAACTTTGTATAGTAGCCTTCTCTTATCCGTGGGGGATATGTTCAAAAACTTGCAATAGGTGCCTGAAACTGCAGATAGTACCAAACTCTGTATCTACTACGTTTTTTCCTATACTAACAAGTGGGTAGTGTATACAGTGTTGATGATTCACATCCTAGGTGGGACAAAGCAGTACAGTATGAGATTTTATCACAGTACTCAGAACGTGCATGCAATTTGAAACTTACTGTTTTTTTCTGGAGTTTTCCATTTAATATTTTCAGACTGCAGTTGACTGTGGGTAACTGAAACCTCAGATAAGGGGGGATTACTGTGGTTATCTGTTCCTTTCATTAGACCATTGGTTTCCAAAGTATGGTCCAGGGGCCTCTGGGGGTCTCTGACACCCTTTCAGGGTGTTTGCAAGGTCAAAGTTATTTTCATAGTAATACTGAGACATTATTTGCCTTTTTCACTTTCATTTGCACAAAATTGTATAGTGAAGTTTTCCAGAGACTGTAATGATATGTGATATTGTAACAGAGTGAATGAAGAAGCAGTTATAAGAATCCAGATGCTTCTGTTAATCTAGACATTTAAAAGATTTGCAAAAATGTGAAGCATTGCCATTCTTCTCACTAAATTTTTTTGTTTTGGAAAATATAGTTATTTTTCATAATATAGGTTATTTTTGTTAACATGTACATTTATTTTGTTGTTTTTAAGTGAATTAACAAATACTACATTTTTAATTAATATTTTTGTGATTTCCCAGTTTTAATTTTCTAATACAGTAAATATGTATAATTCACATAACCAAAAGTTCTTTGAGGTCCTGTGGTATTGTAATTTATAGTAAGAAATATATATTTCGTCTTCCTCCCCATTCCTGACAGAGAGCTCCTAAAACCTTTGAAATTTCTTCGGTGATGAGAGTAGTGAAGTACTCTTATGTTAATTAGACAATTTTGGAAAGCACCTGGGTAACCTAAGGATGGGGGCTGTTGCCAGGGGAACCAACCGTGATTAAAAAATTGGAACTTTTAGTCCCATCTCCTGACCTCTGGGGAGAGGAAAGTGCCATGAGGTTGAATCAGTCACTGATGGCCAGTGATTTAATCAATCCTGCCTCTCTGGTGAAACCATCATAAAATCCCAAAAGGACAAGATTCCAGATTGGTGAACCAGAACACATCCATACCACCATGTTGAGCTCCAAACTCCACAGGGACAGAAGCTCCTGTGTTTGGGACCCAGTCCTGTACATCTGTTTGTTGATTAATATCCTTTGTAATAAACCCGTAATCCAGTGAGTAAACTGGTTTTCTGAGTTCTTTGAGCTGCTTTAGCAAATTAATCTAAGTCAGGGAGTGGTTCCTGGGAACCTCTGATTTATAGCCAGTCGGTCAAAAGCATAGGTAACAACCTGGGCTTCTGATTGGCATCCAAAGTGGGTGCATCTTGTGGGACTGAGCCCTTAATCCGTGGAATTTGGTACTGTCTTTAAGTAGATAGTGTCAGGATTGAGTTAAATTGTAGGACACCTAACTGGTGTCAGAGAATCACTTGGTGTGAGGGGAAAAAACTCATATGTTGGAATTAGTGCCAATCAGAATCATAGGCTCTCAGTAATTTTTAAAAGTATTTTGAGACCAAAGAGTTTGAGAACTACTGTACTATAACAATAATTCTCAAACTTTATTATGTAAAAGAGTTAACTTGGATACTTTTAATTAATTTTTAATTTTAACGTGGGAACTTTTAAAAAACACATTTACTCAGGCTTTACCCCCTAACGTTCTAATTCTGTAAGTGTGCGACAGGATCCAAGAGTTTGTACATTTTACAATGGCTTTGCATAATTCTATTGTATATGTTCCTCTAATCATACTTTTAGAAGTATTGTACAGCTCTTTGAGCTTCTGGAAGTGCAAAACTGTTTTCCCCATGTTTGTACATTTAGCATACTGTCTAGTATATATTAGGTGCTCAGCATTGTTTGTTGAATGATTGGATGGGAGTTGAGGATAGAGTTGAGACAGGTGACATCAGCAAGATGTTTTGTTGGTTGGAATGGAGAATTTAAGTTGGGGTGACTAGCAGTGACTCAGGTTATGTCAAAAAAGGAGACAGATTTTTGAATTG
Source organism: Kogia breviceps (assembly GCF_026419965.1). Taxonomy (NCBI): domain Eukaryota; kingdom Metazoa; phylum Chordata; class Mammalia; order Artiodactyla; family Physeteridae; genus Kogia; species Kogia breviceps. The sequence goes on along the minus strand of NC_081313.1, from coordinate 61,230,610 downwards.
TTTTTAGGTAATTCTAACAGAAGAATCACTCTAATACCTTATTTATATTATTAGTGAATAAAGTATTTCACATGTATATTTTCCCAGAGGTGAAACCCCTAGAAATGCTGAAACTATTTTTAAAGAAACCTTTATGGAAAAATTTCCCCAAACATTACTTGGTTCATCAGACTACACCTCACTTTCCCATAATCAGTTTTTTCCTCCATTGCTGAAATGAATATTGCTACTAATTTTTTAAAATAGGTGACCATAAAAATTTTAAGATTATTTGTTGTAGTTCTGTGGAAAATGTCCTGGGTGATTTGCTAAGGATCACATTAAATCTGTAGATTGCTTTGGGTAGTATGGCTATTTTAACAGTACTAATTCTTCCAATCCAAGAGCATGGAATATCTTTCCATTTCTTTGAAACATCTTTAATTTCCTTTTTCAGTGTTCTGTAGTTCTCAGTGTTTTCTAGTTCTCAGTGTATAAGTCTTTCACCTCCTTGGTCAGGTTTATTCCTAGGTATTTTATTTATTTATTTATTTTTTTGACGTGATTTTAAAGGATTTTTTTAAATGGTTTTTTGTTTACTTTGAAATTTATATGGGACCACAAAAGACCCAGAATTGCCAAAGTAATACTGAGGAAAAAGAACAAAGCTGGAGGCATAATCCTCCCAGACTTCAGACAATACTACAAAGCTACAGTAATCAAAGCAGTGTGGTACTGGAACAAAAACAAGACATATGGATCAATGGAACAGAATAGAGATCCCAGAAGTAAACCCATTACCTACAGTCAATTAATCTTCAACAAAGGAGGCAAGACTATACAATGGAGAAAAGAGGTCTCTTCAGTAAGTGGCATTGGGAAAACTGGATAGCCACATGTAAACTAGAACACTCCCTCACACCATACACAAAATAAACTCAAAATGGCTTAAAGATTTAAATATAAGACATGACACCTTAAAACTCTTAGAAGAGAATGTAGCAAAACATTCTCTGAAATAAATTGTAGCAATACTTTCTTAGATCAGTCTCCCAAGGCAAAATAAATAAAATCAAAAATAAACAAATTGGACTTTATCAAACTTACAAGCTTTTGCACAGCAAAGGAAATCAAGAACAAAATGAAAAGACAGCCTACAGACTGTGAGAAAATCTTTGCAAAGGATGTGACTGACAAGGGCTTAATTTCCAAAATATACAAACAGCTCGTACAACTCAACAACAAAAAAAACAACCCAATCAAAAAATGGGCAGAAGACCTTAACAGACATTTCTCCAAAGAAGACATACAGATAGTCAACAGGCACATGAAAAGATGCTCCACATCGCCAATTATTAGAGAAGTGCAAATCAATGTGGTGCAACCTCATAACAGTCACAACGGCCATCATCAAAACGTCTACAAATAATGAATGCTGGAGAGGGTGTGGAGAAAAGGGAACCCTCTTACACTGTTGGTGGGATGTAAATTGGTGCAGTCACTATGGAGAACAGTATGGAGGTCCCTTAAAAGACTAAAAACAAAGAGTTACCATATGATCCAGCAATGCCACTCCTGGGCATATCTGGAAAAGATGAAAACTCTAACTTGAAAAGATACATGCACCCCAATGTACATAGCAGCACTATTTAGAATAACCAATGCATGGAAGCAGTTTAAGGGTCCATTGACAGAGGAATGGATAAAGATGTGTATATATGTATGTGTTTGTGTATGTATACACACACGCACACACACATACCACAATGGATAACTCAGCCATAAAAAGGAATGAAATAATACCATTTTCTACAGCATGGATGGACCTAGAGATTAACATAATAAGTGAAGTAAGTCAGACAGAGAAAGATGAATATCATGTGATATCACTTATATGTAGAATCTAAAAAAAATGATACAAATTGAACTTACTTAAAAACAGAAACAGTCTCACAGACATAGAAAACAAACTTATGGGTATCAAAAGGGAAAGGGGGTGAGAAGGATAAATTAGGAGTTTGCGATTAACAGGTATACACTACTATATGTAAAATAGATAAATAATAGGGACCTAGTGTGTATAGCACAGGGAACTATATTCAGTATCTTTTAATAACCTATAATGAATCTGAAAAAGAAAAATATGTGTGTGTGTGTGTGTATGTGAAACTGAAGTCACTTGCTGTACATCTGAATTTAACACAACATTGTAAATCAAGTATACTTCAGTTAAAAAAAAAATAGGTGACCATAGAATCAAAAACAAAGATGGAAGATTTAAGATGTGCTGTGAGGAGTGGATCAAATTTGTTGCCCCAACAAATTTTCTTTCTTTGGTTCTTAGTTGTACAGAATTAAATGAATCTTAATCCTTGGTTTATGCTACACATCTTGGTTCATGCACAGCTCTCATTTGTTGTATTCCTATATTTATTTTTAAATAATATATTAATACAAACCCATCACCTAACACAAAAACTAAAATAATAACATGTCTAATTTTGTGCTCCTCCCCACATCTGAGGGAATTGTTTTTAATCTTTTTATTATTAGTCTGCTTTTTAACTTTATATAATTGTATTATTTTTATATTACTAAGGTATATATTGTTTAGTTACTTTTTAGTTTGTAAGAAGGATATTTTCTGGGACTTAACTGTTTTTCACTCAGTGTTATGTTGGTAAGATTCATCCATGTTTTTACATTTAGATGCAGTATTGACTGTTTTGTAATATTCCATTGTGTGATAATTCCACAATTTATTCCTTCTTCTATTGATGGGCATTTGGATTGTTCAGTTACTATGTTTCTATGTACATTCTTGTTCATGTCTTTACTAATGATGCATGAAAAGTTTTCTTGGGTGTTTATCCAGGAATGGAATTGTTGGGTCATAAGGTATGTCAATGTTCTTTATAATTTATAAGGTAAAAACTGTTTTCCAAAGTTGTTACCTTATACCTGATTTGGTGTTTTCCAAATCACCAGCGAAGTCCTGATTATCTTTTATTTTTTATTTATTTATTTTTTTTGCAGTACATGGGCCTCTCACTGTTGTGGCCTCTCCCATTGTGGAGCACAGGCTCCACAGCCATGGCTCACAGGCCCAGCCGCTCTGCGGCATGTGGGATCTTCCCGGACCATAGCATGAACCCGTGTCCCCTGCATCAGCAGGCGGACTCTCAACCACTGCGCCACCAGGGAAGCCCTCTTTAATATATTTAAACAGTCTTTTGAACTATTTTCAGTATAAACATGGCACAAATTTCCAAAGTTACCAAAAGATAGATACACAGTAAAACATGAGTCTGCCACCCCTATCCACTAGCCACCCAGTTTTTCCCTCTCCCAGTCAACATCATTACTCATTTGTGTGTGTGTGTATCCTTCTAGAGAGATTCTGTACATGCACAAGTATTTACATTTATGTCTTTAAAAACAAAAAACAAATGAGAGTTATTGGACTGCACCCTGCAGGCCTGCAAGGCCTGTATTTGCCCAGTTTCAAGACCAAAGAAAGAGCCTGGAGTCAGCAACAGAGACATCAGTGGTTTAATAGATAGAGGGAATCTTATGTGTCTGAAGCAGGGTCCTGGAATGACACCCCACTGTGTGTCACAGATGGAGGGCAGGACATGGTGGCGGTTTTCACCAGAGGTGGGGTAGGGGGTGATTGCCAGTTACAGGGGGAATTGATGTCAGGTTGGCTTATCCTTTACCAGGGAAACTAGCAGAGGTGCGTGCCCCTCACTGCCCCTTTGATAAGAACAATCACTAGCTGGGCCCTGGGGCAAGTATACGAGAAGGTCAGTCCAGTGAGTAGGTGTAGGTGAAGCAGGCACTGGTCGAGCAGGGGATGTACAGAGAACAAGAGAACAGCCACCTTGAGTGGCCTGACCGTACAATAATATACTCTGTAGACACTGTTTTGCACATTGCATTTTTTGTTCTTTCATATTAGAATATATAGAGCAGCCTCACTTCCTTTTAGAGTATTCTGTATGGACATAACACATTTTTTAAAAACCCAGTTTTCTATTGATGAACCTCTATATTGTTCCAGTATTTTATTCTGAAATATACCTCAGTGAGTTTTCCTGTATGTGTGTAGTATTGCAAATGTGCAGGCATATCTGTAGAATAAGTTCCTACAAGTGGAACTGTTGGTGTAGGGGAGGATAAACTTTTTTCTCTACCCTCCTAAATACTCTGGCTGGGACCCTGTAAATTAGGCAAAAGACAGATTAACAAGAAAGAAACTACACAAGTTTATTAACACAAAAACACAGAGGAATATTCAGTAATAACTCGAAAGGATGGTTAGCAGTTGGCCTTATATAGCATCATAACAAAAGAACAGTAGATTTATAGAGAAGGGATAATACAAAGGAAAAGGACTTTTGAGTTTCTGTCAGATTTTGAGAGGGTAAATATTTGGGGGGTAACTATTGGATGGTAAGGGCTAATAAGTAGGTTTGCTATGTAGATTCCTCTGGTGCCTCTCTGGGCTGTTAAGAATCTAGAGTGATTAATCTGGTGGTTAACTTCTGTCTTGTGGTAGAGAGGGGAGGGAAGGCATTGTTAGAAATTTATATCCAGCTTTTAGGTAAGTTGGGGAGGGCAGATGACTTTTTTGTATCTGCTTTTTCTCAGTTGCCTTCAGCGCAAAATTATCCGTATGATAAAGTGACCTATTTTGGGGTGGCTTTCTGCTACCATTCGCTGGCTCAAGTGGCTTATGTGTTTTAAATTTTGAGAGATACTGGCAAGTTGCCCTCCAAAGAGTTTTATCTATTTATAATTCCACTAATGATTTAATACAGTGTTTTGTCAACATGCAGTTTAACATCCTTTTGGTTTGGAAAGAATTAAACTGTGTTGGGAAGGAAAATTTTCCTCTTTGAAAGGTTCTTTCAGCTGGTCTAATAACTAAATTGACATGAGACAGATTAACAAGAGAAAGTCAAATTTAAGTTTGTACATACAGGAACCCCACATACCTGAGAGTATCAAAGACAGAAGGGTAAAATGAGGTGTATATGGCATCCTGGGCTAAGGAATGGAAAGGGGCCTGGGACTTCAAAGGAGAGGAGGAAAATTTACAGGACAATAAGAAGAGCAGATGTTTTGTAATTAGATGTTTGCTCTGCCATACAGATGGGTCACTCCGATAAAATTTATTTCTGCTAATCTGATTCTGAGAAAGACCCCCAATTTAAATTCTTCTTTGTAGTAAGGGAGGGGCAGAAATTTCTCTTGAGTCTGCAGGGTCTTGATTGGCTTTTAGCTCAAAACAATCCACATGCCAAGGTGGCACATTTTAGGGAGGCTCATTTGGAACCCCTTCCGTCCCACCTTTGAAACTTCCCCAAGAAGTTTCACAGTCCAGAAGTTGAGTTTGGTAGTTTACTTTATCTCACTGAATCAGTCTCTTAGTCCTGCGAGTAAGTCAGTTTAGTTAAACAGTTGTGTCTCATTTCAGGAGGCAGTGATGCTGGTGGGTTTCCCAAGGTAGGCCTCTGGTGCAAGCAGTCAGGTGTTTAATAAGAGCATTTTTATAGAAACTAAAGAAAAACAATAGTTAATTGGAGCAGACTATAATCCCAATTTCTGAATTCTGAAGGCAGGCAGCTGAGAATTTCTAGATGTCTGTCTCTAAGTATCTTCAGATGGAGTGAGGGCAGGCAGTGACAATCTCATAGATTTTCCTGGTTTGCAGTTTGTATGTCTTTGGTGATTGTTTTGAATGGCCATATAGCAGTAGGCACAAAGATTGTCCATACATGAGCTGTTACGATTTCTCTGAAGTTTGTATCAAGTTGTCTAACTTTAGCTTGCATGGCTTTGGAAAAATGGCAGTTTAGTTCTCAATGGCTCCAAGTCAGAAGGGTGGGAGAAAAATGGTAAACATTAGTTTGGAGAGTTGTAGCCAAATATTGGAGGAAATTAAAATAATTCAGGACTCAGTCCAGTTTACAATAGTAGGGGACTTCAACACCCCACTTACACCAATGGATAGATCATACAGACAGAAAATTAATAAGGAAACACAAACCTTAAATGACACATTAGAAAAGATAGACTGAATTGATGTTTATAGGACATTCCATCTGAAAGCAGCAGAACACACTTTCTTCTCAAGTGCACACGGGAAATTCTCCAGGATAGATCACATCTTGGGTCACAAGTCAAGCCTTGATAAATTTAAGAAAATTGAAATCATATCAAGCATCTTTTCTGACCACAACACTATGAGATTAGAATAATTACAGAAAAAATCTCTAAAATACACAAACATATGGAGGCTAAACAATATGTTACTAAAGAATCAATGGATCACTGAAGAAATAAAAAAGGAGATCAAAAAATACCTAGAGACAAACGACAACGAAAACATGACAATCCAAAACCTGTGAGACGTAGCAAAAGCAGTTCTAAGAGGGAAGTTTATAGCAATACAATCTTATCTCAAGACACAAGAAAAATCTCAAACAACCTATCCTTACACCTAAAGCAACTAGAGAAGGAAGAACAAACAAAACCCAAAGTTAGTAGAAGGAAAGAAGTCATAAAGATCAGAGCAGAAATAAATGAAATAGAGACAAAGAAAACAACAGCAAAGATCAAGGAAACTAAAAGCTGGTTCTTTGAGAAGATAAATTGATAAACCTTTAGACAGACTTATCAAGAAAAAAAGGGAGAGGATTTAAATCAACAATTTTAGAAATGAAAAAGGGAAGTTACAACTGACACCACAGAAATATAAAGGATCGTAAGAGATTACTACAGGCAACTATATGCCAATAAAATGGACAACCTAGAAGAAATGGACAAATTCTTAGAAAGATACAACCTTCCAAGACTGAACCAGGAAGAAATAGAAAATATGAACACACCAATCACAAGTACTGAAATTGAAACTGTGATTAAAAATTTTCCGAGAAACAAAAGGTCCAGGACCAGATGGCTTCACAGACTAATTTTATCAAACATTTAGAGAAGAGCTAACACCTACCCTTCTGAAACTCTTCCAAAAGATTGCTGAGGAACTCCCAAGTTCATTCAATGAGGCCACCATCACCCTGATACCAAAACCAGACAAAGATGTCACAAAAAAAGAAAACTAGAGGCCAGTATCCCTGATGAACATAGATGCAAAAATCCTCAACAAAATACTAGCAAACAGAATTCAACAATACATTAAAAGGGTCGTACACCATGATCAAGTGGGATTTATCCCAGGGATGCCAGGAGTCTTCAATATACACAAATCAATCAATGTGATACACCACATTAACAAACTGAAGAATAAAAACCATATGATCATTGCAATAGATGCAGAAAGAGCTTTTGACAAAGTTCAACCCCCACTTATGATTTAAAAAAATACCCTCCAGAAAGTGGGCTTAAAGGGAACCTTCCTCAACATAATAAAGACCATATATGACAAACCTATAGCTAACATCATACTCAGTGGTGAAAAGCTGAAAGCATTTCCTCTAAGATCAGGAACAAGACAAGGATGTCCATTCTCACCACTTTTATTCAACAGTTTTGGAAGTCCTAGCCACGACTATCAGAGAAGAAAAAGAAATAAAAGGAATTCAAATTGGAAAAGAAGTAAAACTGTCACTGTTTGCACATGACATAACACTATACATAGAAAACCATAAAGATGCTATCGGAAGACTGTTAGAGCTCATCAACAAATTTGGTAAAGTTGCAGGATACAAAATTAATACACAGAAATCTCTTGTATTCCTATACACTAACAATGAAAGATCAGAAAGAGAGATTAAGGAAGCAATCCCATTCACCATTTCATCAAAAAGAATAAAATACCTAGGAATAAACCTACCTAAGGAGGCAAAAGACCTGTACTCAGAAAACTATAAGATACTGATGAAAGAAATAAAAGATGACACAAACACATGGAGATACACCATGTTCTTGGATTGGAAGAATGAATATTGTGAAAATGACTATACTACCCAAAGCAATCTACAGATTCAATGCAATCCCTATCAGACTACCAATAGCAGTTTTCACAGAATTAGAACAAAAAATTTTCCAATTTGTGTGGAAACACAAAAGACCATAATAGCCAAAGCAATCCTGAGAAAGAAAAACGGAGCGGGAGGAATCAGGCTCCCTGACTTCAGACTATACTACAAAGCTACAGTCATCAAAACAGTATGGTACTGGCACAAAAATAGAAATATAGATCAGTGGAACAGGATAGAAAGTCCAGAGATAAACCCATGCACTTATAGTCACATAATCTATGACAAAGGAAGCAAGAATATACAATGGAGAAAAGACAGTCTCTTCAGTTAGTGCTGGGAAAACTGGACAGCTACATGTAAAAGAATGAAATTGAACACACCCTGACACCATACACAAAAATAAACTCAGAATGGATTAAAGACCTAAATGTAAGGCTGGATACTGTAAAACTTTTAGAGGAAAACATAGGGAGGACACTCTCTGACATAAATCACAGCAAGATTTTTTTCGATCCACCTCTTAGAGTAAGGAAAATTTTTAAAATAGACACATGGAACCTAATTAAACTTAAAAGCTTTTGCACAGCAAAGGAAGCCATAAACAAAACAAAAAGGCAACCCTCAGATGGGAGAAAATTTTTGCAAACAAAGCAGCCAACAAGGGATTAATCTCCAAAATATACAAACAGCTCATGAGCTCAATATCAAAAAAACAAATAACCCAATCAAAAAATGGGCAGAATGGGCTTCCCTGGTGGCGCAGTGGTTGAGAATCCGCCTGCCGATGCAGGGGATACGGGTTCGTGCCCCGGTCCGGGAAGATCCCACATGCCGCGGAGCAGCTGGGCCCGTGAGCCATGGCCGCTGAGCCTGCGCATCCGGAGCCTGTGCCCCGCAACGGGAGAGGCCACAACAGTGAGAGGCCCGCATACCACAAAAAAAAAAAAAAAAAAAAAAAAGGGCAGAACATCTAAATAGACATTTCTCCAGAGAAGACATGCAGATGGCCAAAAAGCACATGAAAGATACTCAACATCACTAATTATTAGAGAAATACAGATCAAAACTACAATGAGGTATCACCTCACACCAGTCAGAATGGCCATCATCAAAAAATCTACAAACAATAACTGCTGAAGAGGGTGTGGAGAAAAGGGAACCCTCCTACACCATTGGTGGGAATGCAAATTGGTACAGCCACTATGGAGAACAGTATGGAGGTTCCTTAAAACGCTGAAAACAGAGCTACCATATGACCCAGCAATCCCACTTCTGGGCATATATCTGGAGAAAACCATAATTTGAAAAGATACATGTACCCATATGTACTCAGCCATAAAAAAGAACAAAATAATGCCATTTGCAGCAACATGGATGGACCTAGAGATTATCATATTGAGTGAAATAAGTCAGACACAGAAAGACAAATACCATGATATCACTTATATGTGGAATCTAAAAAAAGGCTACAGGTGAACTTATCTACAAAACCAAAATAGAGTTACAGTTGTAGAAAATAAACTTATGGTTACTGGAGACTAATGGGGGGGAGGGATAAATCGGAAGATTGGGATTGACATATACACGCTACTATATATGAAATAGATAACTAATAAGGAACTACTGTATAGCACAGGGAACTCTACTCAATACTCTGTAATGGTTTATGGGGCAGAGAATCTAAAAGAGTGGATATATGTATATGTATAACAGAGTCACTTTTCTGTACACCTGAAACTAGCACAACATTGTAAATCAGTTATACCCCAATTTAAAAAAAAAACAAAAGTAGTATAGAATCTAATATTCACAAAGGTGTATTAATGAAACATAATTTTGTCTCAAAAATTACCTCCATTTTAACTAAAGGTAGCCAAAGTAAGACTACCTTGTTTGCAAAATAAGTCTAAATTCAATAAACCTGTTCTGGTTATTTACATAAGTGCAGCAATAATAGCAATTGATCATATAGGCTCTTTTAAATCTCCTTTCCTAGAACTTTTTCAAAAGGAGTCTCAGTGCTTGCTTCATCAGCACATATACTAAAATTGGGATGATACAAAGATTAGCATGGCCCCTGTGCAAGTATGACACGCAAATTCATGAAGCGTTCCATATTTTTGTATGCATATGGCTGATTCACTTTGTTGTACAACAGAAACCAACATAGCATCGTGAAGCAATTACACTCCAATAAAGATGTATTTTTTAAAAGGATAGGTTATTACAAGAAAAAAAAAAGGAGTCTCAGGTGGAAGTCTAAAATATTACTTCTCAAGCCCAGGAAGCCAAGCCAAGAACTTGTCATAGGACTCTCATGTAATACCTGTAGAATTGGGTGAATTCCTCCCTTCTTGAGGTCCCCCCAAATCCCAAGGTACCTGTACCTGCCAGGGAGTGACTTTCCTGACTCATCTCGTAAGGCTGCTGTGAACCCTGTAAGCAAGTTACCAAGCTGTTTTTCCAGGGGGCTTTATTGGCTCCATAAAGTTAGTCTTAATTCCTTAAAGTTGTTTGGTCATACCTGAGTCTATGGACATTCTCAAACATGACATTCCAGCCAAAGCCTTGGCAATACAACCAATGTTTCCAGTTGTATCCTGTTATAAGTAGAGCAGATTTCTTTTGAATTTATGCAAATAACTATACCGCCATGTAAATAAGAATATTCACTAAGAGTTCTCCAAATTCTGGAAGGATCGGATAGGGAGAAAGAAAGAAATGATTCAGTTCTGCTTCCAAAGGTATAATTTACCAAATTGCTGAAAGTTACAGTGAGCTTAAGAGGAAAGGTTTCCTTATATCTGGAAAACAAAACATTAGAGAACCAACATGAGAAGTCATAAAAATTATCATCCTTATTAGCTCATTTAGTCTCTTGTAATTAATTGTTGTTGATCTTCATCTTAGGTTAGCAGCTTTATGAATCAGTTTTCTATTAAAGTTCTAGTATTTTTTACCTAGTTCCATGTTATATAGATCCTAAAGTTATCAAAAACCTGCATTCTAGAGTATTTCTCAGGTCTTTTCTGTGAATCTCCTTGAAGATGAAACATTTTTACAGGAACATTTTTGTAAAGCATCAGAGTACAACAGTAACTGTAAATGACAAATGATTTAAATATACGTTATTATAGATTTGATGAGAGTTCATTATAATGGAATTAACCAGGAAGTTTGGTTATTTCTGTGACATTCAACATTTTAGGATAGTAACTAGAATTATGGCTGATAACATAATACCAAGACACATCACATTTGTAAGAATTTCTTATTATTTCACAAGCATTTATGTTAAATAACATAGATCTACACAAATGTAACCTAAGAAGGTTTTAGCATCACTTATTTGACAATGCTAACCACGTAATTTAACATACCAAATAAGCCTAGTTAATGTAGCATCTCTCTTTTTATAAGAAGAGAGAGCAAATCCTTTGAGTTGTTTTAGGGGCCCTCTGAAAAATCCCAAATTTAGCAAGAGGTCAGAAGGACTTTAGTATTTGGTTTTGGGAAGTTTGTCAAACATATTAAAAGGTTTGGACACTTGACTAAATAGGATCACAGATCATTATGAAACAATACTTAATTATCTATTTGACCAAAGTGATAATACAAGATTACAAAGGCAAATACAAAAGATTACACAGTTGAAAGCAAAATTTAGCTCCTTTAATATTGAGGACTCAGTTTGCCTAAAGTGATCAAAGACCTGATCAAGACAAAATTAAAATACACAAAATCTTGGCTTTCTAGGCAGATTACTTAAAAGATAAAAAATCTTTCATAATCTCTTATCAGGAGATGACCAATAGTCCAAAAAAACTTTGTCCTTTTAACAGATGAAAAAAATTAAGTTCCAGTTTTAAGTAAGGACATTGTTGATTTTTAAGCTAAATTTCATAATTCTTATAATAAAATTCATTATTTTAGCCTTCTTGACCACACAAGTTAAAAATACCCCCCCCAAGCAAAAACACATCTCTATATCTCATATTCTCCTTGGCCAAAAACATATCCTAGTTTTCTTGCACACAGAGTTGTTTCTCCTATTATTTCCTATATATTGTATGTATAGGCTTAATTACATAAACTAGAATTCTTAATCCTTAGAAACCATAATTTCTAGTGAGAAATAAGAATTAAGCAATTATGAACTATTAAACCAGCATTAGATTGTCAAATTTATGAATACATATAATAATTTCTAGAAACATGTACCCTTTTAAACATTACAGTCTTTCATTGTGGCAGAAGACATGTTTGCTCTCATACACATTTTTTTTCTTTAGTTTCTCTGTAATAGAAATCCAAAAGTAGATAAACCTATGTTTAGTAATTAATTTTTCTGTGTTTTATCTTATTTAGAAATGATCTAGATATTCAATGAATTTAACTTAACCATTATTTAATTTAGCAAAACTCTAAGGGTGTAAGTTACCAAGGAGATTTGGGAAACTCTTTAATCATAAAAGAAAGCTTTTTATTACTTTTTCATTACTAAAAAGTTCACTTAAATCTCTTACCTCATTTACATTTATTTAATTCATTTGTTCCTAACAGTCATGTTCAGGTTACTTACAAAAACTTCATCAGACCTTAGGCAATGTCACTCATCATCCTGATTTATTTTGTTGGCTGACAAATTTTGTAACAGATATCATGAACTTATTTGACTTTAAGCCTAGGAAGAATGAAAGTATTATACTTAATGCTGATAACTCTAAAAGACATGCTTGTATTAATAAACCAACAAACTTAAACTAGCTCTTATTTACCAGAAATTATCATAGATCACAGAAACTTGAAAAAACATTTGAGTTAGTTTCTGAGATTTAAAAATACCTAATTTAGGGGCTTCCCTGGTGGCGCAGTGGTTGGGAGTCTGCCTGCCAATGCAGGGGACTGGGTTCGTGCCCCGGTCTGGGAGGATCCTGCATGCCGCCGAGAGGCTGGGCCCGTGGGCCATGGCCGCTGAGCCTGCGCGTCTGGAGCCTGTGCTTCGCAATGGGAGAGGCCACAGCAGTGAGAGGCCCGCATACTGCAACAAACAAACAAAAAAAACCAAAAAAATAAAAATACCTAATTTATAAAAGCTTGATTTCATGCCAATTAAATAGTCCTCTTTTACAAGTGACTTTTGGCAATACCATTCAGAGGTTAAAAAAAAAAGTACCTTGTCTATAACATTCATAGATAGACATACAATCAACATACAGATAGAAACAGAGATCTTATGAAAAAAAATTTTTGCCATGTATCAGGTATGACAATACAAAACTCACTAGTCATAAATAACAGTTGGAATAAGTTAAGTTTATCTGCTCAGATGGCTAAAGCTTTTCTTAAAACAAGTATCTGTGAGAAGGCACCTAAGATTTGTATTTGTCCTTGAACTAGATTTTGGGTAAGGGTGTTTCTATAACACTTTGTATTTTTTAAAAGCCTCTGTTTCTGTTCTTTCCCTTCATTCTGAGGTATTGGGGATGGTCTGGATAAGAGTTCTCAGAGAGGTTACAAGCTTTTTTAGTTAATAGGGGAGGTTTGGCGATGGATGGAACTTGAATGGGCCTCTAGAGCAGCATTTCCAGTTTTGCAGTGATTTGTCCTCAAAAGATTTGGGTTGTAACTTAAATGACGTCATAGGTTGATCCTCCTGTCCACCTACATTATTCTCAATTTGCTTATTTCTCTCTGGGTACATAGTTTTATTTTCACATAGGGGAAAAAGCATAAAAAATTTTCTATCAGGCTCTGAATATCAGCTATGGGCACAAGTTCAGTCAGACCAGTTGCCCCCATCTTATTTTCTGCCTGTGTTATTTATCCACTAATCTCAGAAAGTAATCCATTTACAGAAACTTTTGAGGATCCTCTCTGCTTTAAGACATTCTTTTGAACTATGGTCCTTTGTTTGGCCTTTGGCTAAGGAGTGAAATATACCTAAAGAGGATCACCTGTAGCCTCAAGTGGTCTTACTTTAAAAGGTAAGTGTTTAATAGTCTCTTCAGAGTGGAAAGGCAATTCAGATAGAGAATTAGTGAAACATGAGTACTGAGGAAAAGGATAGAGGGGAGCCCTAGGAGTAACGTTAGTCTCAATGTCCTCCTGTTTTAGGTATCTCCCATGTCTTCATTTTTTCATAAGCCTTTTATAACAGATCTTTCAGTGAAGCTATTTTGGGGTTTTGAAGTCTTTTTGAGGCTCCTGCATACCAATTAAATAGGTGTCCCATTCTATTTGATTTGGAAGCCCTTGCTTTTAAGTGCATTTTTTATTTTTCATTGAACTATAGTTGATTTACAATGTTGTATTAGTTTCAGGTGTATAGCAAAGTGTTTCTTTTATATATATGTATGTGTGTATATATATACATGTATATACACACACACGTATATTCTTTTTTAGATTCTTTTCTATTATAGGTTATTACAAGATATTGAATATAGTTTCCTGTGCTATACAGTAAATCACGGTTGTTTATCTATATTATATATAATGGTGTGTATCTGTTAATCCCATACTCCTAGTTTATCCCCCTCCCCTTTCCCCTTTGGTAACAGTAAGTTTGTTTCTATGTCTGTGAGTCTGTTTCTGTTTTGTAAATAAGTTCATTTGTATTACTTTTTAGATTCCACATATAAGTGATATCATATAATGTTTGTCTTTCTCTGTCTGACTTATTTCACTTAGTATGATAATCTTTAGATCCATCCATGTTGCTGCATGTCAGTTGCATCATTTGCAAATATTTTCTCCTAATCTGTAGGTTAAGTGCATTTTTTGAATTATCTTATCCAGTTGGATGATCCAGTTCCTCATAATAGCCATTGTAATTCTAGGTTGTAATTCTCCTGAGTGCTGGCAGCAGTTTGGTAGGACCCTAGCCGCAAATGGAGTTCAACCCACATTTCTGTCCAGCCATATTTCGGAGTCCTCAGCCTGATGGTTACCAGGCCAAGTTCTCAGAACAGAAAACAAGCTTGGTAAGATGTTGGCCTTTTGAAAAAGATGTCTACAGCTTCCAGAACTGCAGTTCTTAGACATGAAATAGCAGGTGTGCCAGAAAGTGGTGCATTTAACTCTTTGGATTCTCAGAAGGGGGAATTTATGTTGGATGTGAAGTTTAATTTCTATTCTTTTGTTAAGGGAGTCCCTAAGGCTAGCTGTTATACTTCTTTGTATCCACTTAACTTTGTCTTTCAGTATGCAGTTATTTAGAATAAGAGATCTCTCTGAAAGAAAAAAAGTTTTGTTTTCAAATATAGTCAATTTAATCTCATTAGTGAGTCAAACCAATAAGCATTCTTATTATGGCATAACCAGGGACGAAAGGGGTGTCCCATAAGAGAGTGCAAAAAGATGCAGCCCTTATAAGATTCAGAAAGTTCACTTCCAAAGATGATCTAAAAAGTAAAGTCCTTCATTGAAAGCCACGAAGGTTGAGATGGCAAAGGCCCCTTATGGACTGGGACAAACTCCTTTGAGAACTGGCACAGCCAGTACAAAGAGATTTTCCAAACTCTAGTCTATTCAACTGGCCACCAGGTGCACCCTGGTAAGTGTACCTTCTGGATGGCAGAGACCAGAGAGAATATTTTCACTAGTCACAACGCCCAGCTCTTAAGGCATAGAACAAGAAAACAGTGACCATTTCTGTGAGGAAAAGGATCAACAATACCCATGAGTACTCATACCAAATAACCAAGAGTTGCTAAACCAAAGGAACTCATTCCATAAGTATTTTTTCCTGCTAATCTAAATTGAGAAAGGGAGAAAACGAGACTTTCACCACCATTCTTCCACCAGGCTCTGCAGGTAGAGATCCGGGTGTCTGATGTGGTAAGAATTCTTACCTTTTGTTGGCTCATGTCAGAGGTCCCAGAATCTTCCTACTTCAGCACTTTGGGGATGAGTAGTGCTCAACCGGGTGAGATCTCCTGGCTGGCTCGCCAAAAGTGTTGGGAAGGAAAATTTTTCCTCTACTCTTCAAAGGTTTTTTAGACTGGTCCAATAATCATATTGATGTGACACAGATTAATAGAAGAAAATAAAATAAAATTTGATACATACAGGAAACTCACATACATGAGAGGTTCAAAGACAGAAAGGTAAAGTGAGGTACAGTTGTCACTCAATATCTGCAGGGGATTGGTTCTAGGACTTATTGCAGATACCAAAATTCTTGAATGTTTGTTTCAGTCGGCCCTCTGTATCTGCAGATTTCTCATCTGTGGATTCTGCCAACTGAGAATCATAAACATAGTACATAATCCAAAGTTGTTTGAATCTGTGGGTGTGGAACTGGCAGGTACAGGTTTATTTATTGAAGAAAATCCATGTATAGGTGACTCGTGGTTCAAACCTGGGTTGCTCAAGGGTCAACTGTATATATGCTATCCTGAGCTAAGGAGGAGTGGGAAAGGGTCTGTGGCATCAAAGAGGGGAAGGACATTTCACAGGACAATAAGAAGAACAGATGTTTGGTAATTAGGTGTTTGCCCTGCCATACACATACACATGGGTCACTCAGTAAAATTTATTTCTGCTAATAATTCTGATTCTGGGAAAGACCCCCCATTTAAATTCTTTTTGCTAGTTAAGTGAGGGGCAAAAGTTTCTCTTGAGTCCACAGGGTCTCTATTGCCTTTTAGCTCAAAATAATCCATATGCCAAGGTGACACATTTTGGGGAGGCTTGCTCTGAACCTCTTCAACAGGGTAAGTGAAAATGTCCAAGTATGTTTAGTTTTTATAGGAGAGTACTTTCCACATTGTTGAAAATAACAAGAACAGATGAGGCATACAGGTATGCTAAACAATTTACATTAATTTCACTTCTGACTTTAATCCTAAAAGGAGAAAATCTTTTCCTTTTGAAACACTAAATTGTAGAGCTGATGAAATACCCCTTAGAGATTCTCTATCTCCTATTTTCCCAACACTACCCCCCCAACAAAAACAGTCAAGAGAGGGAGATAATTTGCTTCAGATTATCCAGCTGATTACTAGTAGAGTTAGAACTAGGAAACTTTCTACAATTACTACACTACACTTGGTCATTGCACAAATGTGAATTCTTCAAAATCACTTTTCTGTTCTAAACTACTACCAAAAATAATTTGTTAGATTGTATTCAAAGTTTGGTCCTTGAAACTAGGTTTAGTAAACTTTGACAGTAAGTTATTTTTCAGTTCTTTATTTGGATTTTAGTTTTTAAACCATACATTTATGATACCCAAAGAATAACTATTGGTTGTGCTAGAACTAAGTTAGTTTAATAAATAGTCCAGTTTTACTTTGTGAACATTGCTTTCTTATTCAGTTCTTCATTAGTGTACTTACTTAGGAGAGCACATGAATTGCTTTGGTTTTTGAGAAGATTCACCTTGATATCTCCCCATAAGAGAAATTTTGGAGAGTACTTGAATACTGTGGAAAATTATAAGATAATAACAGGTTAGGTGTACACATGTGCTCAACAATTTAAATTACTTTCGAACAGAGTCCTAAAAGGATAAAACATTTTTCAAATACAAATCTTAAATTCAAAAATCTAAAGGAAAATACATATCTAAACTTTATGTTTCAAATACTATTGCCAAATAAT
This sequence comes from Kogia breviceps, assembly GCF_026419965.1. Classification (NCBI taxonomy): domain Eukaryota; kingdom Metazoa; phylum Chordata; class Mammalia; order Artiodactyla; family Physeteridae; genus Kogia; species Kogia breviceps. Next base: position 61,213,016 of record NC_081313.1, on the reverse strand, counting down.
CTATCTGGGCAAAGAGACTAAGAATAAGCAGAATAGACTTTAAAAGACCAATAGCACCTTGCTAGCACATTGCTAATAAGGACTAATAGGTATTTAAACTGATGAAAGTGATTCAGACAACAACGTATTAACCCCCTACTGTGCCCTGTTTTTAGCTGTTAATAGACATTAGCCTTTTAAAGAAAGACTAACACTATTATATTCATTTTCTAAGCTTTTGATACATCAGTGAACTGTAATAGCCACTTGATATATTTGATCTTATAACTCAGTGCATTTTCCAGAATACTTTTGAGAAATGCTAACTGCCCTGAAAGTTTAGAGTCCATGTACTCTTTAAGAATTCTTGATTGGGATTGACATATATACACTAATATGTGTAAAATGGATAGCTAATAAGAACCTGCTGTACAAAAAAATAAATAAAATTTAAAAATTCAAAATAAGTTCTTAATGTAATAAGAAATGATTTTACATTACATTTTGATTATTGTTACCAAAATTTTTTATAGAAGTCATATGGGAGGAATAAATGCTATATTTTTTGTTGACAAAGAGAACATTATATATAGTAAAAGTGATCATTTTAAGATAGTTTTTAACATAATAAGGCCAGATTTTTTTCAGAAAATTTCCAGTAGTATTGTATCTGTGAAATTATAAGTATTATAAATAGTTGGTTATTTTCTAGAAATAAATCTTATTCTTAAAGATTTGGCCTATATGTATATGTATTTATGTATAAGGAAGGAATTTAAAAATGTAATTTCCTTTAAAATATAAGTAAACTTTAACGCTGACTTCCTATAAGTTAGAATAATAAAGTTTTGTTTAGATGCATTGCTTTTAATAGTACTTCTTTAGAGAAGAGATTAGAAAATAGTTCTTGGATGTTTTGTTTCATGCTTCATAGTAATTGCAGATACAAAGCTAATAGAGATGTGAGTTGGTTTTCAAAACAGTTTTATCTTGAAGAAGCTGATTGCATGATATAAGTAAATGTTGAAGAATGTATTGACTGGGTTAAATAATGTTGCGATGTATGTAATTTGGATAAATTAAGACTTCACCAAAAATTGGGGCCTTTCATAATTCTTTAAAGTGAAAACAAAAGCATAGTACCTAATTTGTGGTTTAGATGGTACATTTTTTTGTGACCACAGGAATGAATGATATATACGCAAAGTGAATTTCTATTATTTCTCATGCCAGTTCAAAACCAAGAAAAAAATGAAACATATTTATGAGAGTTTGCTTTTTACAGTTTGTGGATTTATTATTATGACTACCAAGTTAATATCTGAAAGTAGGTTTAGGCATAGGAGTTAAGTTTATTACTGAAGGTTGTATTGGGGCGTAGCTTTTTTGCTAGAAATATTTTTTTTTTGGTAAAGGTCAAGTGCATATTATGATACCAATTAATCTTCTCTTCTCCTGGAATAGATGTTTTCTGTAAAAGTAAAATAAGGTAAATCCTTTTTTTCCATCTTATTTTTGAAATGTATTCTCCAATTTAATGTCCCACTTGGCTGAAATTTTGTTTTCATAAATTAGAAATATTGAAATAGGTGTTGAGTGGCAAGTTTGAGATGCTTCTAAAGGCTGAAATTCTCTTTTGGGAACGAGATTGTGAGGTTATGACAAACTGCCTCTAGAACAGAGTTTTTCAACCTTTACACTTTTGACATTTTGCCTTGGGTAATTCTTTGTTGGGGACTGGGCGAAGGCTGTCCTTTATATTGTAGGGTGTTTAGCAGTAAGCCTGGCCTCTACCCACTAGATGTCAGTAGCTCACCTTCCCTCTCCACCCCTCCTCCCAACACACACATGCACACACACTTGTGGCAACCAAAATGGTCTCCAGACATTGTCAAATGCTCCACTGGTAGGTAGGGAATAAAATTGTCCTTGTTGAGAACCACTGCTCTAGGGTTAGAGGAGGCTTATCACAACTGACATTTGAGTGGGATCTTGTAGAAGTCACATTCTATAAAGAACTATATGTATAAAAGCATGGAGGTGTGAATCAGTATATTATATTCAGGAGTGAGTAAAAACGTTTGTGATGGTTGGAGCATCTAGGGTATGTGGGTACTGAGGAGATAGTAAGAGAATGGTTGATAAAATAATTTAGTATACAGTTGTGTATGTCATACTAAGAAGTCTAGATTTGTAGGTGAGTGACAGTCTGACTAATCCACACAGTATTTAATTGTCTCTTTGCTTCTCTGGATCTTTCCACTAGAGTGTATGTTTTCTGAGGGCAGAGACCGTGTCACTCTTTTTTCACCATTATATCCCTAGTGCCTATCATGATATTTGGGACAACTTGTAAAGTAGGAAGGACAAAAATAGAGAATTTATAGATGTGAAAATCAGAAGAGGTTGTGGTGGCCTTGAGAATGGAACTTGAAGACTTGCAAATGCAGGGAGTATAATTAACCAAGGGCCCCTGCTACTGGACTGTGAAATATGTTACTACATTTTCCCAAAGCCTTGCTTCCCATGAGCTGCTGACAGCTAGTGGCAGACAGACCTTTTCCTGGGGAAATGGGATTCCCGTAACAGCCAGCTTTGGCCTGAGGACTCCCCAGTGGCCTTGCCAAACCTTCCTAAAACTGTATGGCTGTCTAGGATGCTTCCTGCTAACCTTTCCTCACTCTTTCTTTCATTCAAGCTCAGACTTGCATCATGGTCTGATGACCCTCCCAGCCTTCTTCAGCTCCCTTCCCATTTTCTCTCTCATGGATATTTGCACTGACAGAATCCTCGCAAGTTTAATCCCATTTTAGTGTCTGCCTCAGCAAGGACCTGGATAACAGACTTTCAAAAGGGTACACAGATATTAAGTGGCAAAGTAGAGGCTCTCCAATCTAGGGTTTAGGTTTCTTAGTCCATGCCTCTAACCGTTAACATGCTATCCTTTAGTAAGGCAATAACTTTTGACTCTGGCATTTATTTTTCCTAGCTAGTCTTTTGAGTCTAATGTTGTGATTAAATACCTTAATTCTGTAGTTGATTATCAGATCTTTAAGAACTCTGATAGTTATTCCAGGTCTCAGACCAATTAATTTTCCAGCTGTTATTTGTCATGTTGCTAGAAAATGGCATGGAAGTGGAGGAAAATACGATAGACAGTTTATGCTTTGTTAAGGAATGTGTTCCAAGATCTTTTCAAATCCCTCACGTTTGCAAATGCAGTAATTTTCTTAGATTCCTTTACTTACTGTTATCACTGCCAGTAGCAATTGACTTTCTTTTCTGGCTCTTTTTCTTCAAAGAAACAAAATGGGTTTTTGTTGGTTTGTGGTTAGTTCATTTACTAGAGTTATATCACACACACAGACAAAAGAAAGAACAGAACAGCTACGTTGAGATTGGATTCTGGACAGTTGTCAGACTCATTCACCATATTGGTGACTTGTTCCTGAATACCACACAGCTCATAACCATAACTGTATTTCAGCAAAACTAAAGTTATATTACATGAACATTTTGGGGTATTTACTGAGAGTAAAGTCTTCAAATGTTAAGTCCCCAAATGTCTTTTGTATTTTCTTGGAGACCAATGACATATAGGGAAAAAAAATCATTGAGGGCCTTTTATAGAAATAACTTAGTTTATTTTCTTTTCTTTAGAATATAAAACGTTGACATTACCTGATTTTTGTTTAAAGATCTTAGAAATATGAAATAGCATTTACTAAGTAGAATAAATATTAAAATTTTTCTACACTTTAATTTTATGACCAGCAAGGTTGGGAGAAGAAGGGGAGGGATCAGTGAGAGATATGTAGATGGAAAGAGACATAAGACAGGGCTTCCCAGGTGGCGCAGTGGTTGAGAGTCCGCCTGCCGATGCAGGGGACGCAGGTTCGTGTGCGTCCGGAGCCTGTGCTCCGCAACGAGAGAGGCCACAACAGTGAGAGGCCTGTGAACCGCAAAAAAAAAAAGAGACATAAGACAACAGAAAGACGGGGAATAAGGGGTAGAAAGAAGGAGTAAATATTTGCTTTGGGCTCTGGGCCTCAAGTAACATTTCACTTATTCTACCCATGAAGGGACTTAAGCTCTTTGAGAGTGACACAACATGCTTTATTCTCTTTGCAGTCTTCAGAATCCAGGATGGTGCCTTGAACTTAATAGTTATTCAAAAAGTGTTTGATTCATAGCTGAATGACAGGCTGATGAATCAGTGCTCAGTTCTTCAAATATTTCTAACCCATAATTGTTAGAGAGAGTCCTGATTGGGATAACTAGAGTGGCCTCTCAGGGTAGAAAGTATTCCCTGAACCTTATCAGCAGCAGCCTGAGGAGTAAAGGAAGTTTAGCCAAGGGTTAAATCCAGGCTCAAGCTAATTTCCCTAGTCTGTGTTTTCAGGATTGGTAAATATATCAATTATTTAATATAAAATCTCCCTTCAGCCCTTTTCTAAATATGCAGTTTCCTCTGACTAGAACATTCCCCAGCATACTGCTTTGAATAATACTTAGTCCTCAATTTTTAGGTCTCTTCTTAATCATTACTTGTTTCCTGAAGTCTTTCCTGGCTAATGACAGAATCACATGCTCTTTGTGTCCCAAGCTCCATCAAACCTAGAGATTTACATGCATCTTTATTCTTACTGTACTCATTACTTCTTTTTAGAATCAAAGATCTTAACTTTTTATTAAAAGGCATCATTCTATCTGTGTACCGAATCCCATCCCTTTGTTAAGTGTTGTCTTTTCTCTTTAATCTCTACAAGTTTATTCCCCAAAGTATTCAAACATGCTGAAGTCACTAATATCTTAAAGAATCAACAGCAAAAAAAACTTTATCTCATTTTCCTCCCTAGGAGCCAGACTTGTCGAAAGAGTTCATCAGCACTGAAACAAAGGTCACTCATAATATCTAACAGTCTTTATCTTGACTTACTAGTGGCCGTTGACAGAATTACTTTCCCCTCCTTGAAAAGCTTTCTATCCTATTTTCTTTCATGGCTACAGTGATACTGCAGTACTCTGGTTTCCCTTCTACCTCTTTGCTCCTCCTTAGTCTTATTTTTGTTCTTTTCTTCCTTTGTTATTTATGTAACAGAAATTTATTGAGCCACTGATATATGACAGATATTGTCTGCATGACAGGGATATAGTGGTAAATAAGACAGATGTAAAATTTCTCATCACAAGAAAAAAATTTTTGTAACTCTCTATGGTGGTGGGCATTGTGGGGATCATTGTGCAATACATATAAATGTTGAATCGTTATGTTGTACACCCGAACTAATACGATGATGATATATGTCAATTATATACCAATTTTAACAAAAGACAGTTGTGTCAATACCTCTTGGTAGCTTACCGTCTCTCAAATGTTCTCTGGGGCTCTACCTGGGGCTTTTTTCCCTTTTCACTTTGTAAACACTCCAATGAGCAGCCTCCTTCACTCCTATGACCCCACATCAGTATGTTCCTGATTCCCTCATATATATCTTCCTTTTGAACTCCAGGTCTGGGTACATCTGGACATTTCCACTTTAATGTCACATAGGCACCTCCAGTATAACAAGGTCCTAATTTTATATTTTCTCTCCCCCACACACTTCCTGGTCTCCTTATCTTAGGCACTGGCACTACCACACCACCATCTGCCCAGTTACCTTTGAATTCTCCTGCTCCCTTATCTTCCCACATCCATTATTTACCCTGGTTAAAATAATCATTAATTTTATCTATAACTCGTCATTCCCCCAGCTACCACTCTTGACTAGACCACAACCATTTTTCTCCTGTATTACGATCACACTCCCCTTAGCTGCCTTGCCCTAGCCCTGCCCCTCTCTATTACATTGTCCATATTGCAATCATAATGATTTTTTTAAATAATCTTTTTAAAAGGTAAATGTGATTGAGTAGGTCACTCACCTGACACGTCTATTAAATACATTTAGGAAGAATCCAAATTCTTTAGTATGACCTTATAAGGTTATGTTCTGGGCCCTTACTCTCTTATTTATCTTTTGCTGCTCTTCTCCTCCACACCGAATGAATCAGCCTTACGTAATTTTCAAGCCAACTTTCCATATTCTCTCTCACTTTAGAATCTTTTGTGCTCTTCTTGGTACCTAAAATGCTGCCACCCTGCTTGCTACTCCTGTCAAGTACCCTTTCCCTCTTCTTTGCTCTGCTAATTCTTACTCATTCATCAAATCCTAATTTTGACATCATCTTCATGAAAAAGCCTTCCCTAACAGCCCTCCCCCAACTTCCATTTAACTTAGATCTGCTTTAACTGTACTACAAAACTGCAGTAATCAAAACAGTATGGTACTGGTGCAAAAACAGAAATATAAATCAATGGAACAGGATAGAAAGCCCAGAGATAAACTCATGCACGTATGGCCACCTAATCTATGACAAAGGAGGCAAGAATATACAATGGAGAAAAGACAGTCTCTTCAGTAAGTAGTGCTGGGAAAACTGGACAGCTACATGTAAAAGAATGAAATTAGAACACTCCCTAATATCATACATAAGAATAAACTCAAAATGGATTAAAGACCTAAAATGTAAGGTCAGACGCTATAAAGCTCTCAGAGGAAAACATAAGCAGAACACTCTTTGACATAAATCACAGCAAGATCTTTTTATTTTTATTTTTTAAGACCCATTTATTTTCTAGTTCTGCCCACATGGAGACACGCTCCTTGAAAAGGCATTAAATTCTTCCATTCACTTTAACACCTTGTTCTGAAAACACGTGTTCCAAGATTTCAACTACGAGATCCACATCCTTAAAGCACTAATTCTTAAACCTCATCTAGATTTCTCCCCTTGGATGGGGGGAGATGACCAAACACAGCGAAGAACAGCTCAGGACTATGGGGTCTGCTCACCCAGAAGACATTGAAGCTCCCCTGATCACCCCGCTGGAGCCAGGATTAGATCCCTGCGACAAGGGGCACCTGTTGGGCTGCCACCACCACAGATGGGACACCGCTGCCTTTGGGCGCCTTCCTGCCCCACCACCACCGGCCCCCAACTCCTGTACTCTTCACTAGGCTGGCTGTCACCTTTAGTTTCCCTGGAGTTTGGGGATTCCAGACCGTCTCTGCTCACACTTCTGTGTCATGCCTGCTGCCTCAGCACTGCTGATCCGCACCAAGGGGAAAAGCACGCAGAACTGCTTTTCAACACACCAATGTTCCACACAAAAGTTATTTTATAAGCCTGCAGGTTCTTTTTCATCAGAGGACATTCCCAAGGCCATGACTTCCCCCAGCTCTCCACTGCCCTTGCAAGCAGACTGGACGTGCGTGGCTGCTGTGCTATGAGTTGGGCACACACCCCTGGCTCCACTCCAGCGCACTCCTGGAGAACTGAGGGCGGTGCCCTGGGCTTATCAGCAGGATCTGTCCTGAAGCCAGTCTTAAAGTGACAAGAGCCACACTTGCAGGTCTATTCTACTGACCAGCCACACAGGACCAAGCTGGGCCCATGGACCTTGGTCTGGATTGTGTTGGCTGGTCATTCTTTCCTACGTTCACAGGCCAACAGCCATTGTCCTTCCTTTCCTGCTCATCACTGCACCAGCGGCTCACTCCTACCTGCTGCCATCACATGCCTGGCAACGTCATGTTCCAGGACCAGTCAAGAACTGAGACCCTAGCAGGCCTCTAGTTCCCAGCAGGCAAACTCTGCATTAAACTACTGCTGCCTAGCTGTGTTCTCGAGGTTTCAGAGCCAGGAAAGTGCAGAGAGCATAGCAAGCTGCGGTGCCTCCAGGCCCGGACCCGCAATGATCTGTGGAGGCGCTGGAACCTCGTCACACCCCCCACCCCAACACAAGCGACCTCTGTGCCTGCCTGTCCTGTGGACACGGGCACACCTCCGGCCACTGTGACCCGGGATGGAGATGCAGGGCTTGGCTGGAGGCCGGCACTGGGGCGGGCAGGGACCTGGGCTCCGGCCCCAAGGCCGTGCGGACCTGCCAGGCCCACCTCCATCCCCGCAGTTGGAAAAAAGCAGCAAGATCTTTTTTGATCCACCTCCCAGAGTAATGAAAATAATAACAAAAGTAAACACATGGGATCTAATTAAACTTAAAAGCTTTTGCACAGCAAAGGAAACCGTAAACAAAACAAAAAGACAACCCTTAGAATGGGAGAAAATATTTGCAAATTAAGCAACCAACAAGGGATTAATCTCCAAAATATACAAACAGCTCATGAGCTCAATATCAAAAAAACAGATAACCCAATCAAAAAATGGGCAGAAGATCTAAATAGACTTTTCTCTAGAGAAGACACACAGATGGCCAAAAAGCATGTGAAAAGATGCTCAACATCACTAATTGAGAAATGCAGATCAAAACTACAATGAGGTATCACCTCACACCAGTCAGAATGGCCATTATCAAAAAATATACAAACAATGCTGGAGAGGGTGTGGAGAAAAGGGAACCCTCCTACACTGTTGGTAAGAATGTAAATTGTACTGCCACTATGGAGAACAGTATGTAGGTTCCTTAAAAAACTGAAAATAGAGCTACCATATGACCCAGCAATCCCACTTCTGGGCATATACCTAGAGAAAACCATAATTCAAAAAGATATGTGCACCCAAATGTTCATTGCAGCACTATTTACAATAGCCAGGACATGGAAGCAACCTAAATGTCCATCACCAGAGGAATGGGTAAAGAAGATGTGGTACATATATACAATGGAATATTACTTGGCCATGAAAGAGAACAAAATAATGCCATTTGCAGCAACACGGATGGACCTAGAGATTATCATACTGAGTGAAGTAGGTCAGACAGAGAAAGGCAAATATCATATGATATCACTTATATGTGGAATCTTATAAAAATGGATACAAATGAACTTATGTACAAAACAGAGGTATAGTCATGGATGTAGAAAACAAACTTATGGTTACCAGGGGATAAGGGAAAGGAGGGATAAATTGGGAGGTTGGGATTGACATATACACATGACTATATATAAAATAGATAACTAGTAAGAACGTGCTGTATAGCACAGGGAACTCTACTCACTACTCTATAATGGCCTATATGGGAAAAGAATCTTAGAAAAAAAAAGTGGATATATGTATATGTATAACATATTCACTTTGCTGTACACCTGAAACTAACACAACATTGTAAATCAACTATACTCCAATAAATATTTTAAAAAATTAACAATAAAAGAAAAAAATTGTATCTGCTTTAAAAGATAAAATATTCTCCCCCAAAGATTAATGTATTTTACTGAAGGGGTTGTGGTTATGGAATACATTTTAGATTTTAATGTTGAATTCTTATTTGAATAACTGGGTTTCTGGTTGTAACTTTCTTTAGTATCTTTTTTAATTTTTATATTTTTAAGGCCCCCAAGGAGCCTTTTACTTGCTACTGTGTTTCAAAAGAAGTAAAATATGAAAGGAGGATTTGATGAGTAGTTAAGAGAAGTATTTCAAAGGGTATCATTTCTGCCTCTTGGTCTTATTAACAATGTAGGTAACCTCAGGAATATATATATAACTGTTTTCTGTAGGGGAATAGTGCTGGTGGGCTTCTTGACTTTGAGATACTGAAATACTGGTCTTAGTAGGACATTCCCTGGAAAAGATGGGCTGCAAAGGGAAGTGATCCAACTAAAGATAATTGACCTTCTCTATAGAGCAGTGTATTTCAAACTTTTTTGATGCAACCCAGAGTAAGAAGTAGACGTGTGTTTTTTTTTGTTTTTTTTTTTGCATCATGGCACAGTACACACACACACACACACACACACACATTTATAAAACTGGAACAAAAGTTTAATAAAATATTCCTATTTTTAGCACATATAATGTACTCTGATATTTCCAGTTCCATTCTGTTCTCTTCCATTAAAACAGTGCTGACCAAAACCTGCTGAATTGATTTCAGGAGTCATGGATTAGAACCCTGACTAATGGGTTACAACCAGCCATTTGGAAACACTCCTAAAGAGGTAGCTAGTGACTAAAATCTATTTTCAAACTGGCCAGCTCAACAAACAGAATCACAGCCAAGTGGGAGTACTTGGTATGGGAAGGACATGAGTAACAGTTACTGAATACTTGTTATGTGTGCAGCATCAGATCAGGAACTGTACTTACTTTATATTCACTACAGTGTTGTAGAGTAGTTAGTCTTCCTATTTTACTTGGGGAAACAGCCTCAAAGAAGCAAGTAACTTGCTTAAGGTCATGTAAATAGCAAAGGTCAGAACTAAGATTTGGAGTTAGTCTGCCTAACTCCATAGCCCATTCATTTGTACCATGTTACTGTGTCTCCCAGGTAAGTAACATTGCAATAGACATGCTAAACTTAGAAGGGAATTAGTGACATTTAGGTATCTTCAAAATTTTATAGTGGAAAATAACAATAAAAAGCCCCATTAAATGTGAGTTGAGACAGGCATAAACATTGACAAAACAGTTAAATAGTGATAGATTATATTGGCTTTCCAGAGAGCTTAAGTTCTTCATGCCTCTGCTCATCCAAGAGGTAGAGGTAATACCCTTAAGGCTGAGATATATGGGATTTCTTGTTGGTAAGGTAAATGAAATGTTCAGAGGCTTTACTACTGCACCAGAGCAGATAATAAGGCAATTAGAACCGTTAAATTGATGAAACACCAGAGTGGGATGAATTATATCATGAATTGCAAAGAAACAAGAAATTTTATGGCAACTTTTGAGATGTAAGGATGAAAGATATATCAGTAAAGAGAAACGAAATTGATAGTTAAACTTTAAGTGCTAGATTTATTGACTGAAAACCCAACTAAGCATTTTAGGGTCAGTTTCAGAATATTATTTATCAGCTTTGTAAATAAATAGAGAAAATGATCAGTCTCTGTTGATGGTTTGATTTCCACTATTAATAAAATGAATTTAAGATGTGTTTCTTCCTTTCCATTTCTGAGCTGCAGCATACCCTAGGGATCATCTAGTCCAGCCCCCTCATTTTACAGATGTTGAACCTGAGACCCAGAGAAATTAAGCAGCTTACCCAAGATCACATTACAAAGTAGTCAAGAATTAGAACTAAAACTCAGATCTCCTGACATTCCATTGGCTTAAATTTTATTTGACCTGAGTAGGAGAATTGGTAAATTACTTCTTATATAAGCTGATTTATGGAATACTCTACTTTCTTTAAAATTCCCATCACATAAATAATCCCATTGCTAACAAATAATGCACTATTTGCCAAAGAAAGCTGGAAAACAGTCACTGGAGATGGCTAGTCTTTCGTGTTTTAATAAGGAAAGGACTGCCCGCTTTTTGTTTTTATTGTCGTTGTTAACAAAGGCTTTTGGTCATACTTTCAGTCTAAGAATCAGATCTGCAAATGTGAGTGTTCACACCTAGCAGATAGACTTCTGATAGTTTCCTTAGCAACATGAGCTTTTTCATATTTATGTCAAAAACTTCAGGAATGGCTGTAGCTATTGGTTTAAACAAACAGGAAAAAGGTTCAGTTATAAGCTCTATCTTTAGAAAACTTTTGGGGATGTTATTCTCATATATTTCCAAAAGTCCTTTCTAGGTTTCAGAAACCATATATACATATGCCTTTAGTTTAAGTGGGCACAACTAATTTCCACTGTTTCTGTTGCAGAATGTTGGATAGATCTCTAATATTCATCATCTATATGATTTTTAATGCGCTGACACAGGATGACTATTAATTGAGATACTATTGTGCAAGCAGCTCAACTGTAAAGCATTACGTAGATGTATATTGTCATCAAGATACAACTATTTTGGTTATAGTTATTTGGATAAGAAATCAGTTTAAAATTCTGCTGAGTGAGTTGAGGAAGGCTTCCTGGAAGAAATGACATTTGAAGTAGATCTTGAGTGAGCAGTCAAGATGAGTTGAGGATTGGGAAGGATTTTATTCTCTTAGCAAAAGAAATAAGATAAAGGTCTCCATTTAGGAAATGAGTTGGATATACTTGGGACATTTTATGGACATTATGATAGTTGTGTAAAAAGCATGGAGTGTTGGGGCTTCCCCGGTGGCACAGTGGTTAAGAATCCGCCTGCCAATGCAAGGCATATGGGTTCCAGCCCTGGTCCAGGAAGATCCCACATGCCGTGGAGCAACTAAGCCCATGTGCCACAGCTACTGAGCCCACAAGACACAATTACTGAAGCCCACACGCCTAGACCCTGCTCCACAAGAAAAACCACCACAATAAGAAGCCTGCACACCTCAATGAAGAGTAGCCCCCATTCACCCTAACTAGAGAAAGCCTGTGAGCAGCAACAAAGACCCAACGAAGTCAAAACAAAAACAAAAACAAACAAAAAAGCATGGAGTGTATAATGAGAAATACAGCTATGGGGTTTTTTTTTTTTTTTTTTTGGTGGTACACTGGCCTCTCACTGTTGTGGCCTCTCCCGTTGCGGAGCACAGGCTCCGGATGCACAGGCTCAGCGGCCATGGCTCATGGGCCCAGCCACTCAGCGGCATGTGGGATCTTCCCGGACCAGGGCACGAACCCACGTCCCCTGCATTGGCAGGCGGACTCTCAACCACTGCGCCACCGGGGAAGCCCAGCTATGGGATCTTTAATGTCCTTTTGAGAAATTTGGAATTCTATACACATTGTGTCTGTTTATTGAATTATCTAAGTAAAGCAAAGGAATTCTAGTGACAGTTTGAAGGCTGCATTGTTGAGGTGAAGAAAACAGTTGTTTCCTTGTGTTTAAATTTTTTCTTTTCCAGCTAGATTTTTTTTAACTTAGAACCAACTTGACCTCTGTTGGACTATGTCTAGTTAAGTGCTACATAGTAGTGGTTGCACAATCAGAGTTTATTTTAAATGGATGAATCTCTGCTTTGGGAATTTCCTTTAAATGGAGATAATCCTGTTTTATGTTGTTGTTTTTTTGTTTTTTACATCTTTTTAAAAAAATTTATTTTTTTTATACAGCAGGTTTTTTATTAGTCATCCATTTTATACATATCAGTGTATACATGTCAATCCCAATCCTCCAATTCATCACACCACCACCACCCACCACTGCTTTCCCCCCTTGGTGTCCATACATTTGTTCTCTACATCTGTGTCTCAATTTCTGCCCTGCAAACCGGTTCATCAGTGCCATTTTTCTAGGTTCCACATATATGCATTAATATGTGATATTTGTTTTTCTCTTTCTGACTTACTTCACCCTGTATGATACTCCCTAGATTCATCCACGTCTCTACAAATGACCCAATTTCAATCCTTTTATGGCTGAGTAATATTCCATTGTATATATGTACCACATCTTCTTTATCCATTCATCTGTGGATGGGCATTTAGGTTGCTTCCATGACCTGGCTATTGTAAATAATGCTGCAATGAACATTGGGTTATATGTGTCTTTTTGAATTATGGTTTTCTCTGGGTATATGCCCAGAGTAGTGGGATTGCTGGGTCATATGGTAATTCTATTTTTAGCTTTTTAATGAACCTCCATACTATTCTCCATAGTGGTTGTATCAATTTACATGCCCACCAACAGTGCAAGAGGGTTCCCTTTTCTCCACACCCTCTCCAGCATTTGTTGTTTGCAGATTTTCTGATGATGCCCATTCTAACTGGTATGAGGTGATACCTCATTGTAGTTTTGATTTCCATTTCTCTAATAATTAGTGATGTTGAGCAGCTTTTCATGTGCTTCTTGGCCATCTGTATGTCCTCTTTGCAGAAATGTCTATTTAGGTCTTCTGCCCATTTTTGAATTGGGTTGTTTGTTTTTTTATTATTGAGCTGCATGAGCTGTTTATATATTTTGGAGATTAATCCTTTGTCCATTGATTCATTTGCAAATATTTTTTCCCATTCATTAGGTCCCATTTGTGTATTTTTGTTTTTATTTCCATTACTATAGGAGGTGGATCAAAAGATCTTGCTGTGATTTATGTCAGAGTGTTCTTCCTGTGTTTTACTCTAAGGGTTTTATGGTGTCCGGTCTTACATTTAGGTCTCGAATCCATTTTGAGTTTATTTTTGTGTATGGTGTTAGGGAGTGTTCTACTTTCATTCTTTTACACGTAGCTGTCCAGTTTACCCAGCACCACTTATTGAAGAGACTATCTTTTCTCCATTGTATATCCTTGCCTCCTTTGCAATAGATTAGTTGACCATAGGTGCATGGGTTTATGTCTTGGCTTTATGTCCTGTTCCATTGATCTATATTTCTGTTTTTGTGCGCCAGTACCATATTGTCTTTTTTTTTTTTAAATAAATTTATTTTATTATTTATTTATTTATTTTTGGCTGCATTGGGTCTTTGTTGCTGTGCGCGGGCTTTCTCTGGTTGCGGTGAGCTGGGGGCTACTCTTCGTTGTGGTGCGCGGGCTTCTCGTTGCAGTGGTTTCACTTGTTGCAGAGCACGGGCTCTAGGCGCACGGGCTTCAGTAGTTGTGGCACATGGGCTCATTAGTTGTGGCTCGCGGGCTCTAGAGGGCAGGGTCAGTAGTTGTGGCTCACCGGCTTAGTTGCACTGCGGCATGTGGGATCTTCCCGGACCAGGGCTCAAACTTGTGTCTCCTGCATTGGCAGGCGGATTCTTAACCACTGCGCCACCAGGGAAGTCCCACCATATTGTCTTGATTACTGTAGCTTTGTAGTATAGTCTGAAGTCAGGGAGTCTGATTCCTCCAGCTCCGTTTTTTTCCCCTCAAGACTGCTTTGGCTATTTGGGGTCTTTTGTGTTTCCATACAGATTTTTTGTTCTAGTTCTGTAAAAAATGCCATTGGTAATTTGATAGGGATTGCATTGAATCTGTAGATTGCTTTGGGTAGTATAGTCATTTTCACAATATTGATTCTTCCAATCCAAGAACATGGTATATCTCTTCATCTGTTGGTATCATCTTTAATTTCTTTCAACAGTGTCTTATAGTTTTCTGCATACAGGTCTTTTGACTCCCTAGGTAGGTTTATTCCTAGGTATTTTATTCTTTTTGTTGCAATGGTGAATGGAATTGTTTCCTTAATTTCTCTTTCAGATTTTTCATTAGTGTATAGGAATGCAAGAGATTTCTGTGCATTAATTTTGTATCCTGCAACTTTACCAAATTCATTGATTAGCTCTAGTAGTTTTCTGGTGGCATCTTTAGGATTCTCTATGTATAGTATCATGTCATCTGCAAACAGTGACGGTTTTACTTTTTCTTTTCCAACTTGTATTCCTTTTATTTCTTTTTCTTCTCTGATTGCTGTAGCTAGGACTTGCAAAACTATGTTAAATAATAGTGGAGAGAGTGGACATCCTTGTCTTGTTCCTGATCTTAGAGGACATGCTTTCAGTTTTTCACCATTGAGAATGATGGTTGCTGTGGGTTTGTTGTTTATGGCATTTATTATGTTGAGGTAGGTTCCTTCTATGCCCACTTTCTGGAGAGTTTTTATCATACATGAGTGTTGAATTTTGTCAAAAGCTTTTTCTGCATCTATTGAGATGATCGTATGATTTTTATCCTTTAATTTGTTAATATGGTATATCACATTCATTGATTTGCATATATTGAAGAATCCTTGCATCCCTGGGATAAATCCCATTTGATCATGATGTATAATTCTTTTAATGTGTTGTTGGATTCTGTTTGCTAGTATTTTGTTGAGGATTTTTGCATCTATATTCATCAGTGTTATTGGTCTGTAATATTTTTTTGTAGTATCTTTGTCTGGTTTTGGTATCAGGGTGATGGTGGCCTCATAGAGTGAGTTTGGGAGTATTCCTTCCTCTGCAATTTTTTGGAAGAGTTTGAGAAGTATGGGTGTTCGCTCTTCTCGAAATGTTTGATAGAATTCACCTGTGAAGCCATCTGGTCCTGGACTTTGATTTGTTGGAAGATTTTTTTGTGTGTGTGTGTGGTATGTGGGCCTCTCACTGTTGTGGCCTCTCCCGTTGCTGAGCACAGGCTCCGGACACGCAGGCTCAGCGGCCATGGCTCACTAGCCGCTCCGCGGCATGTGGGATCTTCCCGGACCGGGGCACCAACCCGTGTCGCCTGCATTGGGAGGTGGACTCTCAACCACTGCACCACCAGGGAAGCCCACTGTTGGAAGATTTTTAATCACAGTTTCAATTTCATTACTTATGATTGGTTTGTTCATATTTTCTGTTTCTTCCTGTTTCAGTCTTGGAAGGTTTTACCTTTATAGGAATTTGTCCATTTCTTCCAGGTTGTCCATTTTATTGGCATAGAGTTGCTTGTAGTTGTCTCTTAGGATGCTTTGTATTTCTGCGGTTTCTGTTGTAACGTCTTTTTCATTTCTAATTTTATTGATTTGAATCCTCTCCCTCTTTTTCTTGATGAGTCTGGCTAATGGTTTATCAATTTTGTTTATCTTCTCAAAAAAGCAGCTTTTAGTTTTATTGATCTTTGCAATTGTTTTCTTTGTTTCTATTTCATTTATTTCTGCTCTGATCTTTATGATTTCTTTCCTTCTGCTAACTCTGGGTTTTGTTTGTTCTTCTTTCTCTATTCCCTTTAGGTGTAAGGTTAGATTGATTATTTGAGATTTTTCTTGTTTCTTGAGGTAGGCTTGTATTGTTATAAACTTCCCTCTTAGAACTGCTTTTGCTGCATCCCATAGGTTTTGGATCGTCGTGTTTTCATTGTCATTTGTCTCTAGGTATTTTTTGATTTCCTCTTTGATTTCTTCAGTGATCTCTTGGTTATTTAGTAATGTATTGTTTAGCCTCCATGTGTTTATGTTTTTACTTTTTTTTCCCTGTAATTGATTTCTAATCTCATAGTGTTGTGGTCAGAAAAGATGCTTGATATGATTTCACTTTTCTTAAATTTACTGAGGCTTGATTTGTGACCCAAAATGTGATCTATCCTGGAGAATGTGACGTGCGCACTTGAGAAGAAAGTGTATTCTGATGTTTTTGGATGGAATGTCTTATAAATATCAATTAAATCTATCTGGTCTATTGTGTCATTTAAAGCTTGTGTTTCCGTATTAAATTTATGTTGGAAGATCTGTCCATTGGTGTAAGTGAGGTGTTAAAGTCCCCCACTATTATTGTGTTACTGTCGATTTTCTCTTTTATAGCTGTTAGCAGTTTCCTTATGTATTGAGGTGCTCCCATGTTGGGTGCATATATATTTATAATTGTTATACCTTCTTCTTGGATTGATCCCTTGATCATTATGTAGTGTTCTTCCTTGTCTCTTGTAACATTCTTTATTTTAAAGTCTATTATATCTGATACGAGTACTGCTATTCTAGCTTTGTTTTGATTTCCATCTGCATGGAATATCTTTTTCCATCCTCTCACTTTCAGTCTGAATGTGTCCCTAGGTCTGAAGTGGGTCTCTTGTAGACAGCATATATATGGGTCTTGTTTTTGTATCAATTTAGCGAGCCTGTGTCTTTTGGTTGGAGGATTTAATCCATTCACGTTTAAGGTAGTTATCGATATGTGTGTTCCTGTTGCCATTTTCTTAATTGTTTTGGATTTGTTTTTGTAGGCCCTTTTCTTCTCTAGTGTTTCCCATTTAGAGAAGTTCCTTTAGCATTTGTTGTAGAGCTGGTTTGGTGGTGCTGAATTCTCTTAACTTTTGCTTGTCTGTAAAGCTTTTGATTTCTCCATTGAATCTGAATGAGATCCTTGCCAGGTAGAGTAATCTTGGTCGTAGTTTCTTCCCTTTCATCAGTTTAAGTATATCATGCCACTCCCTTCTGGCTTGTAGAGTTTCTGCTGAGAAATCAGTTGTTAACCTTATGGGAGTTCCTTTGTATGTTATTTGTCATTTTTCCCTTGCTGCTTTCAGTAATTTTTCTTTGTCTTTAATTTTTGCCAATTTAATTACTATGTGTCTCGGCATGTTTCTCCTTGGGTTTATCTTGTATGGGACTCTTCTGCGCTTCGTGGACTTGGGTGGCTATTTCCTTTCCCATGTTAGGGAAGTTTTCAACTATAATCTCTTCAAATATTTTCTCAGTTTCTTTCTCTCTTTTCCTTCTGGGACCCCTATGATGTGAATGTTGTTGAGTTTAATGTTGTCCCAGAGGTCTCTTAGGCTGTCTTCATTTCTTTTCATTCTTTTTTCTTTATTCTGTTCCACAGCAGCGAATTCCACCATTCTGTCTTCCAGGTCACTTATCCGTTCTTTTGCCTCAGTTATTCTGCTACTGATTCCTTCTAGTGTATTTTTCATTTCAGTTATTGTGTTGTTCATCTCTGTTTGTTTGTTCTTTAATTCTTCTAGGTCTTTGTTAAACATTTCTTGCATCTTCTCGATCTTTGCCTCCATTCTTTTTCCAAGGTCCTGGATCATCTTCACTATCATTATTCTGAATTCTTTTTCTGGAAGGTTGCCTATCTCCACTTCATTTAGTTGTTTTTCTGGGGTTTTATCTTGTTCCATCATCTGGTACATAGCCCTCTGCCTTTTCATCTTGTCTCTCTTTCTGTGAATGTGGCGTTTGTTCCACAGGCTGCAGGATTGTAGTTCTTCTTGCTTCTCCTGTCTGCCCTCTGGCCTGTGGTCCCCAGGACTGTCACAGCTCCGGCTGGTGGGGCCCCTCCAGAGATGGTAGCCTCAGTTAGGCCACCCTCCCCTCAGGCTCTAGGGCAGTTCAGCCTGTTGTTTTGTTTTTAAGCAAATCTGTGAGTAGGATGTATAAAACTGGGCTTCTCATGTTTGCCCTTTAGAATGAATGTAAAGTGTGTACAGAATAATGAAGAATGAACAATAAGCATATGGGTATGTGAAGGACAAATTAAGCCAAGTAAACGTGAATGCTCTTATTGTGTTAGCTTTTTAATAGAGTAGAATTACAAAATTCATATTCAGTAGGCAGGAAGCTAATATCTAATTTTCAGTAGAATAGTTAATACTATTTTAGGAAAATTAAAATAAGTTTTTGTTAGTTGTCAGCATGGGCTAAAAACTAGCAGTTGGATCATACCAAAGGTAATGATGGCATCATATTGAATTGGAGGTGGTGTTCTGCATGGTGCCATAGGTGCTATGTTAAATACAATTTTATTTAAATCACATTAATTACCTGGGAGAAGGCATACAAGAAATCCACAAAGGATGCAAAATTTGGCTTGTAATTAGAACAGAGCTGAAAAGCACTAGAGTGATGAGGCATGCCTAGGTAAACATAATGAAATTTCCTTTGAAAAATTAATTCCCTTGAGAGGAAAATTGAGCAAATTATATGCATTAAAAATGTTTTCTTGGGCTTCTCTGGTGGCACAGTGGTTGAGAGTCCGCCTGCCGATGCAGGGGACGCGGGTTCGTGCCCCAGTCCGGGAAGATCCCACATGCCGCGGAGCGGCTGGGCCTGTGAGCCATGGCCGCTGAGCCTACACAGCCGGAGTCTGTGCTCCGCAACGGGAGAGGCCACGACAGTGCGAGGCCCGCGTATCGCAAAAAAAAAAAAAATGTTTTCTTTTGGCTTTCGGCTCGGAGGAGGCAAAGGTGCAACTTTCTTCAGTCATCCCAAATCCGGGTTTGTCTGACACCAGCCGCCTCTACCATGCCACCTAAGTTTGACCCCAATGAGATCAAAGTCGTGTACCTGAGGTGCACCAGTGGGAAAGTCGGTGCCACGTCCACCCTGGCCCCCATGATCAGCCCCCTGGGTCTGTCTCCAAAGAAAGTTGGTGATGATGTCGCCAAGGCAACTGGTGATTGGAAGAGTCTGAGGATTACGGTGAAACTGACCATTCAGAACTGACAGGCCCAGATTGAGGTGGTACCTTCTGCCTCTGCCCTGATCATCAAAGCCCTCAAGGAACCGCCAATAGACAGAAAGAAGCAGAAAAACATTAAGCACAGTGGAAACATCACTTTTGATGAGATTGTCAACATTGCCCAACAGATGCAGCATCGATCTTTATCTAGAGAACTCTCTGGAACCATTAAAGAGATCCTGGGCACCGCCCAGTCTGTGGGCTGCAATGTTGATGGCTGCCACCCTCACGACATCTTTGATAACATCAACAGTGGTGCAGTGGAATGCCCAGCTAGTTAAGAACTGCAAAGAAAAATAATAAAGTGTTATTTGACAACCAGTGGGAAAAAAAAAGTTTCGTTTCTAATTTGGCATTTGCCAATGAATGAAAGTTGAGTACCTCAGTTAAGAGCCTGTCTTACCATGTTGTGATCCTTTGTATCTAGGATATCAGTAGCCAAAATCTCTTCATAATATGTAAAATCTCTATATATGATTTCATAGGATCTAGACACCCATTTGCTTATGGAGAAAATGTTTACGATTGAGAGAAATTCTGAAACAGGAGACTTGTAGTCACTCTTTGTGGAGAACTATAACTCTAGAAAATGTTTTTAGTAATATCTCAAATCACTAATTGTTTTCATTTTTTCTTTAAAGAGAAAAGATTGTAATAGGTTTCCACATCTTTCAGTAATATCCAGCCTGAATATTAAATTAATGACACTCTACCAAGAAATTACTTCTCAATTCTTCTAGAAGTTTCTCCTCCTAAACAAGAAAAACAAAAATGTTAGCTGTCTTTCACTTTACCATTAAATTAAAATACTATATTTTGTGAAAAATGCTTTCTTATCCACATATACCGTGAAGCCATAGAGATAAGATTGATAGACCTGACTGTATAAACATTATAAAATAAAATTTCTCTAGGAGAACAGAACAAAAAAGGAGGTAAAAGGAAGAAAAATCAAATAAGATGGAAAAACAAACGACATATTGGGCAAAGTATTTACCAACTACATGTCAGATAAAGGATAAGGTCTAGAATATAAAGAGTTCTTACAATTTAATAAGAGGGATGAACACTCCACCATAAAGATAGATAAAAATATAAACAAAATTTACATACAAAGAAAGGAGAATTGGATGACATATGAAATAATAACACTATGAACTACATATGGTTGTAAGTACTTCATAGATATTAACCCATTTAATTCTCCCAGCTACTAATATTGGCAGATACTGTTGTTATCCTTGCTTTACCATTGAGGAACTGAGGCACCAAGAATTTAAGTAACCTGAACCAGTGGAACCTGCATTCAAATTCAGAAAGTCAGACTGTACCCTTAATGACTATAACTCACTAATAATCACAAAAATACAAGCACAGCTATGATATTATTGGTCACCTGTAACACTGGCATAAATGAAAACACCAATACCAAGTGTTGGTGAGAGAAATGGGCTCTCTTCTCACTGTTGATGCAAATGTCAGTGGTTCAGTCTTTATGGAGGGCAATTTGGCAATACATATCACTAAGTAAAATGTACATACCCTTAGACCTAGAAGCCATGCTACGATTTTCATTTAAATAAGATATGCAGACAAGGGTATAGATGTATGTACAATTATGTTCATCACAGTGTTTACAATAATACTTTAACATTGGAAATAATTTGTTTTCATCGATAAGATATTGCTTAAAATATGCTGCATGCAATCAGTGCAACACCGTACATATAGTTATTAAAAAATACCTGATGTAGGGCTGTATGCATTAACATGGAAGGACTTCCACAACCTACTGAGTGAGACTAGACAAGGTCACTGTGAAGGAAGGGATAGTATTTATCTTGTTCATTGCCCACTGCTTGGCACAGTGTAAGCATATGGTAACTGATGGATGGATGGATGGACAGATGGATAGGAGAATATGGTATAGTGAAAACATTCTAAGACTTGAAACTGGAAGGTTTCTGTTTTGTTCCCTCCTAGTAACAACAGATCACTGGAATTCAAGCCCTTTAAAGCATTGCTGTTCCACAAATATTTCTTTAAAAAGAAGCAGTTCAGCTTGTGTTAACATCTGTATTAATTTCTTAGGGCTGCCAATATAAAACTGGGTGGCTTAACACAACTAAAATTTATTCTCGCACGTTTCTGGAGGCTAGAAGTTTGGAATCAAGGTGTCAGCAAATCATGCTCTTCCCTCCATCCTTCCTTGCCTCTTCTAGCTTCTTATGGTTGCCAGCAATCCTCCATTTTCTTTGGCTTTTGGCAGTATAACTCCAGTCTCTGCTTCTGTCTTTACATGGCCTTCTTCCTGGTGTGTCTCTTATAAGGACACCAGTCATTGGACTTAGGGCCCATGCCAATCCTGCATGACCTCATCTTAATGAATTATGTCTATAGAACACCTATTTCCAGGCTTCCCTGGTGGCACAGTGGTCAAGAATCCACCTTCCAATGCAGGGGACACAAGTTTGAGCCCTGGTCCAGGAAGATCCCACATGCTGCGGAGCAACTAAGCCCATGCACCACAACTACTGAGTCCGCGTCCCGCAACTGCTGAAGCCCATGTTCAGTAGTTGCACAGCCTAGAGAAGCCTTCTCTGCAATAAGAGAAGCCACCGCAATGAGAAGCCCACGCACCTCAATGAAGGGTAGCCCCCTCTCACCGCTACCAGAGAAAAGCCTGCACACAGCAACAAAGACCCAACGCAGCCAAAAATAAAATAAATAAAATTTTTTAAAAAAAGAAGAACCTATTTCCAAGTAAGTTCACATTCTGAGGTTCTGGGTAGACATGAATTTTGAGCAGCACTATTCAACTCCTTAAAACATCTCAGCTGAATACAGCCTTAAGGATGGAGTCTTACTGAATAGTCAGACTTTCAAGTTTTACTTTTTTAAAAACACCAAAAAACTATTTCAGTTTAACCCATTCTGACTGGAAACATTTATAAAATAGTTTATATACCACTATTAATACTTAGGATTATATTAAAATATTACCTAAGAAACTGGAAATAAGATTTAATCTCAGAGGATAAAATGAAAGCAATATTTAATAGGTCATAATAAAGATACACAAAGATGTCTGAAAGAGAGAATGGGTTCTAGTCTTATAAGACTAGACTGTTAACTGATTGACTGGATTATCTTTTCCACAAAGAGTGTGTTAAGTGTATCAATAGGAAGGAAGCTTGGTCAAGAGTGAAAGCACAGAATAAAGAAAATCACAGGGTAAATATCGGTTTTGTCCACCTAAAGCCTTGTCCAGGAGATGGGGGTGTTCTGAGTATAGTTTTACTGTTTGTAAGACCACCCTGTTTCCTTTAAGTAAAACAGTAGTTTTACTTTACTTTAGTTTTTAGCAATGGAACTTTTTTTCCCCTCCAAAAGAAATCTTAAAAAGATTTCAAGCACATAAAACAACAGAAAACAAAGAGAGCTTCTGAGACACCTCCTTAGAATGCTAATACTCCAAGAAAAGACTGAAAACTGCTTAAGCTATGAAATAATTCTATTTATCTCATTTTCCTTTTTTTGGTACCATACTCACCAATGAATTTTCTGGTAAGGCTATGGTTTTTCACATAGGTCTGCCTATCATAAGAGAGTGGGCTTGCCTTTTGAAAAAGACTTTTTTCTAGTGCCAGTAACAATTGTGCTCCTCATTGTATGTCAGTAAATTGGCATTCTAGCATTATACATCAGCCTCATTAATCAACATTTTTCTGCCCTTAAGACATGATTCTACTCTTGGTGGACTTACAAAATAAATTTTGAGCCTAAGAACCAGAAATTTGGCTGTGATTAATGGACCAAGGAAGGGAAAGCTTTTTTAGTAAGGCCCCTCCTGACCTTTCCAGTGGAACACAACCGGACATAGCTCCATGAGTATTAGCTTTTTCTCATTAAAATTTCTATTAAAAGTTTCTTTGTTTTTAAACAGAGCATATCATTTAACCTTTTTTTTTTTTTTTTTACCCTACCTGGTCCTGCTGCTCCTTATCTTTTTTAATACTTAAATTTATCACTGTCCTTTATTATAAGTAAATGTAAGACCACTTTAGGGGATTATCAGATTGCTGAGGCCTTTATATTCTCCTTGAAGTGCTCCTAACTGCCTTGCTTTATATGGGTCTTCTTTCTTATCCCTAGTGAGATTTCTATCATTACTTCTTCTATCAGCATGCCTGTCTATGGCACTAGTTTTCCCCTTTCTCATCTATTACCTTAAAATACAAGAAACCACATTTTTATGTAAATTTATAAGAAACCAAATTTGTAGAAATAGAGTAACTGCTCTGAGTGAGGACATGAAGATTTCGCCTATAAATCACATATATAAACTTTAGTGTAAATTTTGACCTTAATTTTGGCTCTTCTGAGGCCATTTTCTTGCTTTTTTTCTTAATAAGAAAGAAATTGAAATCTCTTTAAATTAGGTAAAGGTGCACACTGTCTACATTTCAGAGGGTAGATGTGCTTGCAGTTTCAAAATGCATTATTCTAATAAAAAATATACATAATCTCTTGTTTTGTCCATGTTTTCTTCAGTATTTGTACTAGAAGCAGGGTTTTGGTAAAAAAGTAACCTTTACTAAACATTTGTCTCTTTTACTGAGGAGGACTATTAGGGTATGAAGTTTTTTTTTTTGTTGTTTGTTTGTTTGTTTTTTGCGGTATGCGGGCCTCTCACTGTTGTGGCCTCTCCCGTTGCGGAGCACAGGCTCCGGACGCGCAGGCTCAGTGGCCATGGCTCACATGCCCAGCCGCCCCGCGGAATGTGGGATCTTCCCGGACTGGGGCACAAACCGGTGTCCCCTGCATCGGCAGGCAGATTCTCAACCACTGCTCCACCAGGGAAGCCCCTAGGGTATGAACTCTTGAAAGTAGATTGTAAGCCTTAAAGTTCTTGGCTCAGTAATTTTTCTTCCACATTTTTCTCTAGAATCTTAAAACTTGAAACTTTACCTGATTAACTACAGTTAACTCTACTTTAGCTTTACTCGTGTTATTAGCACGAATATAGTATATTATAACTATACTTTACTTTAGCTTTACTCATGTTATTAGCATCAATATAGTATATTATCTTTTCTACTTACGTTTTTTAAAATTGTCTTCATTTTTGTGTATTTTGTACTTACAAGTTTCACACGGTCAAGTATCTTATCCTTGTTTCTTTTACTTTTTCATTATTATGAAATCACATACTATCATTTAAGTACATCTGTTTGGGTGAGTTAGACTTGAAGTTTGTGTTTGGGCTATATTGACTATATTTATAACTCCAAAAAGTTTTTTGGAAAGCGTGAATATCTTTTTCATGTTCTTGCCTGTTTATGTTTCCTAATCTGGGGAAAGAGCCAGAGTTTTTGAAGTTATAAAATTTTCCTATAGGGGATTCCCTGGCGGTCCTGTGGTTAGGACTCCACGCTTTCACTGCGCAGGGCCTGGGTTTGATCCCTGGTCAGGGAACTAGGATCCCACAAGCTGATGGCTGTGGCCAAAAAAATGGGTTTTTTTTTTTTCCTATAAATGTGAAGTAAAAGTAAGGAATGATTTATTCCTTAAGATGGATTTAGGCTGATAAATACCACATTTACCTGAGAAAATAATATAATTGCTTTTCTCTTTATACTCTTTTATAATGTTGCTGTGGTGATCATTTCCCATAACTCTTTAAAAAGAAGACAGTATAGCTGTATTAAAACATGGTACATTTCCAAAAACAAAATAGATGCTTAAAAATATCTTCTTGGGTTTCCCTGGTGGCGCAGTGGTTAAGAGTCCGCCTGCCGATGCAGGGGACACGGGTTCGTGCCCCGGTCCGGGAAGATCCCACATGCCGCGGAGCGGCTGGGCCCGTGAGCCATGGCCGCTGAGCCTGCGCGTCCGGAGCTTGTGCTCCGCAATGGGAGAGGCCGCAACAGTGAGAGGCCCGCGTACCGCCAAAAAACAAAACCAAAAAAATATATATATATATATCTTCTTGAGGGCTTCCCTGGTGGCACTGTGGTTGGGAGTCCGCCTGCCGATGCAGGGGACACGGGTTCGTGCCCCGGTCCTGGAGGATCCCACGTGCCGCAGAGCAGCGGGGCCCATGAGCCGTGGCCGCTGAGCCTGCGCGGCTCCGCAACGGGAGGGGCCGCGGGGGTGAGAGGCCTGCGTAATGCAAAAAAAAAAAAAAATTCTTGAATTAATAAACTATTTTATATTTTTTAAATACTTATGACATTATGATTGTGTAATAATATAATGGGGTTGCACAGCTTTACAAACTCAACTAATAGTTTTATTTTTATTTCAGGCTTCTAAAACTTAGCACAGTAACCTTTTTTTTTTGAATTTTTGAATTTTATTTTTTTATATAGCAGTTTCATATTAGTTATTCATTTTATACATATTAGTGTATGTATGTCAGTCCCAATCTCCCAACTGAGCACACTACCATCCCCACCCCACCAGCCACTTTCCCCGCTTGGTGTCCATATGTTTGTTGTCTACATCTGTGTCTCAATTTCTGCCTTGCAAACTGGTTCATCTGTACATTTCAGTAACCTCCTTTTTAATAGTGTAATTAAAAAAAAAATTACACACTGTATTTGAACTTAATCATTTAAAAAATCCACCAATTTAACCTTATTTTAAAAAAAAAAAAAACCAGGCTTCCCTGGTGGCGCAGTGGTTGAGAATCCGCCTGCCGATGCAGGGGTCACGGGTTCATGCCCCGGTCCGGGAAGATCCCACATGCCGCAGAGCGTCTGGGCCCGTGAGCCATGGCCGCTGAGCCTGCGCGTCCGGAGCCTGTGCTCCGCAACGGGAGAGGCCACAACAGTGAAAGGCCCGCGTACCACAAAAAAAAAAAAAAAAAACATGGTACATTTCTCTATAGGTATACATGCATGTGACAGTGATTTAAGTTGCCAGCCCACTGTGTTCAAGAACTCTGGACTGGAAATTAAGCAACCTGGATTTTATTTCTAGCTCTGATACTAATTCTGATGCTTAAAAGGGTTCCTCCACCATCATTCATTCTAATGTAAAAGTTTGCTTTAATTTTTTTTTTAATCAGAAGACTTGTTAATTTCAGAGAGGT